>NW_028270180.1:37198405-37363405 GCF_037043375.1 Chiloscyllium plagiosum | reverse complement strand
GTGGGGACCGGTGGAACCCGGTGTAGACAGGTGGGTCCTGGTGGCGACAGATGGGGCGTGGTTGGGCCTGGTGGCGACAGACGGTGCCCGGTGGCGACAGATGGTGCCCGGTGGCGACAGACGGGGACTGGTGGCGACAGACGGGGACCGGTGGCGACAGACGGGGCCTGGTGGTGATGAATGGGGTGTGCTGGCGTCAAATGCGACCTGGTGGGACCCGGTGGAGACAGGTGGGTCCTGGTAGCGACAGGTGGGGCCCGGTGGTGATTCTTGAGGACTGATGGGGACTGGTGGCGACGGACGGGGCCTGGTGGCGACAGATGGGGACCAGTGGTGACAAC
Source organism: Chiloscyllium plagiosum (assembly GCF_037043375.1). NCBI lineage: Eukaryota > Metazoa > Chordata > Chondrichthyes > Orectolobiformes > Hemiscylliidae > Chiloscyllium > Chiloscyllium plagiosum. The sequence goes on along the minus strand of NW_028270180.1, from coordinate 37,363,064 downwards.
GGATGGGGACTGCTGGCGACGGATGGGGACTGGTGGAGACAGGTGGGGCCTGGTGGGACCCGGTGGAGACAGGTGGGTCCTGGTGGGACCCGGTGGAGACAGGTGGGTCCTGGTGGCGACAGATGGGTCCTGGTGGTGACAGATCAAGCCTGGTTGGGCCTGGTGGCGACAGATGGGGACCAGTGGAGACAGATGAGTACCGGTGGTGATAGTTGGGGACCGGTGGCGACAGATGGGGACCGTTGGCGACAGATGGGGACTGGTGTCGACAGGCGAGGACCGGTGGCAGATGGGTCCTGGTGGCGACGGACGGGGACCGGTGGCGACGGACGGGGCCTGGTGGCGACGGACGAGGCCTGGTGGCGGCAGATGGCTCTTGGTGGCGACCGGTGGTGACAGATGGGGGCCTGGTGGCGACAGATGGGGCCTGGTGGCGACAGATGGGGTCAGGTTGGGCCTGGTGGCGATAGATGGGGACCGGTGGGGACTGGTGGACATAGATGGGGACTGCTGGCAACAGTGGGGGACCGGTGGCGACGGATAGGGTCGGCGGCGATGGATGGGGTCCGGTGGAGACAGGTGGGGCCTGGTTGCGATTGGTGGGGACCGGTGGCGACAGGTGGGGACCGGTGGGACCTGGTGGAGACAGGTGGGTCCTGGTGGCGACAGTTGGGTCCTGGTGGCGACAGGTGGGTCCTGGTGGCGACAGACGGGACGTGGTTGGACCTGGTGGTGACACATGGGGCCCGGTGGCGACAGATGGGGACTGGTGGAGACAGATGGTGCCGAGTGGGGACTGGTGGAGACAGATGGGGACCGGTGGCGACGGATGGGGACCCGTGGCGACGGATGGGGACCGGTGGAGATGGACGGGGCCTGGTGGCCACAGATGGAGCTTGGTGGCGACAGGAGATGACTGTTGGAGACAGGTGGGGCCTTGTGGCGACAGATGGGGCCTGGTTGGACTTGGACGTGACAGATGGGGCCTGGCGGCGACAGATGGTGCCCAGTGGGGACTGGTGGAGACCGGTGGTGACGGATGGGGACCGGTGGCGACGGATGGGGACAGGTGGTGATAGTTGGGGACCCAATGACGACTGATGGGGACCGGTGCCGACGGATGGGGCCAGGTGGCGACCGACGGCCCTGGTGGCGACCGAAGGGGCCAGGTGGCGACCGACGGGGCCTGGTGGCGACCGACGGGGCCTGGTGGCCACAGGAGACGACTGATGGAGACAGGTGGGGCCTGATGGTGACAGATGGGGCCTGGTGGCGACAGATGGGGCCTGGTGGCGACAGATGGGGCCCGCTAGGGACTGGTGGGGACAGATGGGCCTGCTGGCAACAGATGTGGACCGCGATGGATGAGGACCGGTGGCGATAGTTGGGGTCTGGTGGAGACAGGTGGGTCCTGGTGGCGACAGGTGGGTCCTGGTTGGGCCTGGTGGCGACTGATGGGGCCTGGTGGCGACTGATGGGGCATGGTGGCGACGAATGGTGACCTGTGGCGACTGATGGGGACCGGTGGCGACAGATGGGGACCGGTGGCGACAGATGGGGACCGGTGGCGACAGATGGGTCCTGGTTTGGCCTGGTGGCGACTGATGGCGACGGATGGGGCCCGGTGGAGACAGGTGAGGCATGGTGGCGACAAATGGAGACCGGTGGCGACAGATGGTGACCGGTAGCGACAGGTGGGGACCGGTGGCGACAGGTGGGGACCGGTGGGACCCGGAGTCAGGTGGGTCCTGGTGGTGACAGGTGGGTCGTGATGGCGACAAGTGGGACCTGGTGGCGACAAATGGGGCTCGGTGGGAACAGGTGGCGACAGGTGGGGACCGGTGGCGACAGGCGGGGACCGGTGGCGACAGATGGGGACTGGTGGCGACAGATGGGGCCTGGTCGTGACAGATGGGGCCTGGTGGCGACCGATGGGGACCGGTGGTGACGGATGGGGCCTAGTGGTGACGGATGGGGCCTAGTGGTGACGGATGGGGCCTAGTGGCGACAGATGGGTCCTGGTGACGACAGATGGGGCGCGGTGGCGACAGATGAGGCGCGGTGGCGACAGATGGGGCGCGGTGGTGATAGTTAGGCACTGATGGGGCCTGGTGGCGATAGTTAGGAACTGATGGGGCTTGGTGGCGACAAATAGGGCCCGGTGGAGACAGATGGGTACCAGTGGTGATAGTTGAGGACTGATGGGGCCTGGTGGCGACGGATGGGTACCGGTGGTGATAGTTGGGGACTGATGGGGCCTGGTGGCGACGGCCAGGGCCTGGTGGCGACAGATGGGGACCGGAGGTGACAGATGGGGCCTGGTAGTGACGTTTGGGGACTGCTGGCGACGGATGGGGACCGGTGGAGACAGTGGCGACAGGTGGGGCCTGGTGGCGACAGGTGGGGCCTGGTGGCGACAGGTGGGGCTCGTTGGCGACAGGTGGGGCTCGTTGGCGACAGGTGGGGCTCGTTGGCGACAGGTGGGGCTCGTTGGCGACAGATGGGGCTCGTTGGGGACTGATGGGGCCCTGGTGGCGACAGATGGGGCCTGGTGGCGGCAGACGGGGCCTGGTGGCGGCAGACGGGGCCTGGTGGCGGCAGACGGGGCCTGGTTGGACGTGGTCGTGACAGATTGGGCCTGGTGGCAACAGATGGGGACCGGTGGCGACGGATGGGGCCTGGCGGCGACAGATGGCATTTGGTGGCGACAGGAGGTGACTGGTGGAGACAGATGGGTCCTGGTGGCGACAGATGGGGCCTGGTTGGGCCTGGTCATGACAGATGGGGGCTGGTGGCGACCGATGTGGACCGGTGGGGACTGGTGGAGACAGATGGGGACTGGTGGCAACAGATGGGGACTGGTGGCAACAGATGGGGTCCGGTGGCGATGGATGGGGTCCGGTGGAGACAGGTGGCGACAGGTGGGGACTGGTGGAGACAAGTGGGGCTTGGTGGCGACGACAGGTGGGTCCCGGTGGTGACAGGTGGGGCCTGGTTGGGCCTGGAGGCGACAGATGGGGCCCGATGCCGACAGGTGGAGACTGGTGGCGACAGGTGGGGACCGGTGGCGACAGGTGGGGTCCGGTGGCGACTGGTGGGGCCTGGTGGTGTCGGACGGGGCCTGGTGGCGACGGACGGGGCCTGCTGGTGGCAGATAGCGCTTGGTGGCGACAGGAGGTGACTGGTGGCGACAGACGGGGCCTGGTGGCGACGGACGGGGCCTGGTGGCGGCAGATGGCTCTTGGTGGCGACTGGTGGAGACAGATGGGGCCTGGTGGTGACAGATGGGGCCTGGTGGCGACCGGTGGCGCCAGGTTGGGCCTGGTGGCGATAGATGGGGACCGGTGGGGACTGGTGGACATAGATGGGGACTGCTGGCAACAGTGGGGGACCGGTGGCGACGGATAGGGTCGGCGGCGATGGATGGGGTCCGGTGGAGACAGGTGGGGCCTGGTTGCGATTGGTGGGGACCGGTGGCGACAAGTGGGGACCGGTGGGACATGGTGGAGACAGGTGGGTCCTGGTGGCGACAGTTGGGTCCTGGTGGTGACAGATGGGACATGGTTGGACCTGGTGGTGACAGATGGGGCCCGGTGGAGACAGGTGGGGCCTGGTTGCGATTGGTGGGGACTGGTAGCAACAGGTGGGGACCGGTGGGACCTGGTGGAGACAGGTGGGTCCTGGTGGCGACAGTTGGGTCGTGGTTGGACCTGGTGGTGACAGATGGGGCCCGGTGGCGACAGATGGGGACTGGTGGCGACAGATGGGGACTGGTGGCGATAGATGGGGCGTGGTTGGACCTGGTGGTGACAGATGGGGCCCAGTGGCGACAGATGGGGACTAGTGGAGACAGATGGGGACCGTTGGCGACTGATGGGGATCTGTGCCGACGGATGGGGTCAGGTGGCAATGGACGGGGCCTGGTGGCAACGTACAGGGCCTGGTGGGGACAGAAGGGGCCTGATGGCCACAGATGGAGCTTGGTGGCGACAGGAGACGACTGTTGGAGACAGGTGGGGCCTTGTGGCGACAGATGGGGCCTGGTTGGACTTGGTCGTGACAGATGGTGCCCAGTGGGGACTGGTGGAGACAGATGGGGACCCGTGGCAACGGATGGGGACCGGTGGCGACGGATGGGGACCGGTGGCGACGGATGGGGACCGGTGGCGACGGATGGGGACTGGTGGTGATAGTTGGGGAAGCGATGACGACTGATGGGGACCGGTGCCGACGGATGGGGCCAGGTGGCGACCGACGGCCCTGGTGGCGACCGACGGGGCCTGGTGGCGACCGATGGGGCCAGGTGGCGACCGACGGGGCCAGGTGGCGACCGACGGGGCCAGGTGGCCACAGGAGACGACTGATGGAGACAGGTGGGGTATGGTGGTGACAGATGGGGTCTGGTGGCGACAGATGGGGCCCGCTAGGGACTGGTGGGGACAGATGAGCCTGCTGGCAACAGATGTGGACCGCGATGGATGGGAACCGGTGGCGATAGTTGGGGTCTGGTGGAGACAGGTGGGTCCTGGTGGCGACAGGTGGGTCCTGGTTGGGCCTGGTGGCGACGGATGGGGCCTGGTGGCGACGGATGGGGCCTGGTGGAGACAGGTGGGGCATGGTGGCGACGAATGGTGACCGGTGGCGACAGATGGGGACCGGTGGCGACAGATGGGGACCGGTGGCGACAGATGGGGACCGGTGGCGACAGATGGGACCTGGTTTGGTCTGGTGGCGACTGATGGCGACGGATGGGGCCCGGTGGAGACAGGTGGGGCATGGTGGCGACAAATGGAGACCGGTAGCGACAGGTGGGGACCGGTGGCGACAGGTGGGGACCGGTGGGACCCGGAGACAGGTGGGTCCTGGTGGTGACAGGTGGGTCGTGATGGCGACAAGTGGGATCTGGTGGCGACAAATGGGGCCTGGTGGGGACAGGTGGCGACAGGCGGAGACCGGTGGCGACAGGCGGGGACTGGACGTGATAGTTGGGGACTGATGGCGACAGCTGGGGTCTGGTGGCGACAGATGGGGCCTGGTGGTGACAGATGGGGCCTGGTGGCGACCGATGGGGCCTGGTGGCGACCGATGGGGCCTGGTGGGACCCGGTGCAGACAGGTGGGTCCTGGTGGTGACAGATGGGGCCTGGTGGCGACAGATGGGGCACGGTGGCGACAGATTTGGCGCGGTGGTGACAGATGGGGCGCGGTGGCGACAGATGGGGCGCGGTGGTGATAGTTAGGAACTGATGGGGCCTGGTGGCGATAGTTAGGAACTGATGGGGCCTGGTGGCGTCAAATAGGGCCCGGTGGAGACAGATGGGTACCGGTGGTGATAGTTGAGGACTGATGGGGCCTGGTGGCGACGGATGGGTACCGGTGGTGATAGTTGGGGACTGATGGGGCCTGGTGGCGACGGCCTGGGCCTGGTGGCGACAGATGGGGACCGGAGGTGACAGATGGGGCCTGGAAGTGACGTTTGGGGACTGCTGGCGACGGATGTGGACCGGTGGAGACAGTGGCGACAGGTGGGGACTGGTGGAGACAGGTGGGGCCTGGTGGCGACAGGTGGGGCCTGGTGGCGACAGGTGGGGCCTGGTGGCGACAGGTGGGGCTCGTTAGCGACAGATGGGGCCCGTTGGCGACAGATGGGCACCGGTGGTGATGATTGGCGACGGATGGGGCCTGGTGGCGACAGACGGGGCCTGGTGGCGACAGACGGGGCCTGGTGGCGACAGACGGGGCCTGGTGGCGACAGAAGGCAACTGGTGGAGACAGGTGGGTCCTGGTGGCGACAGATGGGGCCTGGTTGGACCTGGTCGTGACAGATTGGGCCTGGTGGTAACAGATGGGGACCGGTGGCGACGGATGGGGCCTGGGTGGCAACAGGTGGGGCCCGGTGGAGTCAGGTGGGGACCGGTGGCGACAGATGGGGACTGATGGAGATAGGTGGGGCCTGGTGGCAACAGATGGGAATTGCTGGCGACAGATGGGGACCGGTGGCGACGGATGGGGCCTGGTGGCGACAGATGGGGCCTGGTTGGGCCTGGTCGTGACAGGTGGGGCCTGGTGGCGACCGATGTGGATCGGTGGGGACTGGTGGAGACAGATGGGGACTGGTGGCAACAGATGGGGTCCGGTGGCGATGGATGGGGTCCGGTGGAGACAGGTGGCGACAGGTAGGGACTGGTGGCGGCAAGTGGGGCTTGGTGGTGACAGGTGGGTCCCGGTGGTGACAGGTGGGGCCTGGTTGGGCCTGGGGGCGACAGATGGGGCCCGATGCTGACAGGTGGAGACTGGTGGCGACAGGTGGGGTCCGGTGGAGACAGGTGGCGACAGGTGGGGACTGGTGGAGACAAGTGGGGCTTGGTGGCGACAGGTGGGTCCCGGTGGTGACAGGTGGGGCCTGGTTGGGCCTGGGCGCGACAGATGGGGCCCGATGCCGACAGCTGGAGACTGGTGGCGACAGGTGGGGACCGGTGGCGACAGGTGGGGACCGGAGGCGACTGGTGGGGCCTGGTGGTGACGGACGGGGCCTGGTGGCGACGGACGGGGCCTGCTGGTGGCAGATAGCGCTTGGCGGCGACAGGAGGTGACTGGTGGCGACAGATGGGGCCTGGTGGCGACAGGTGGTGAATGGTGGCAACAGACGGGTCCTGGTAGCGGCAGGAGGTGAATGGTGGCGACAGATGGGGACCGGTGGCGACTGACAGGGACCGGTGGCGACTGACGGGGACCGGTGGCGACTGACGGGGACCGGTGGCGACTGACGGGGACCGGTGGCGATGGATGGGGACCGGTGGCGACGGACGCGGCCTGGTGGTGACAGACGGGGCCTGGTGGTGACAGACGGGGCCTGGTGGTGACAGACGGGGCCTGGTGGTGGCACATGGCACTTGTTGGTGGCACATGGCGCTTGGTGGTGGCACATGGCGCTTGGTGGTGGCACATGACACTTGGTGGTGGCACATGGCGCTTGGTGGTGGCACATGGCGCTTGGTGGTGGCACATGGCGCTTGGTGGCGACAGGAGGTGACTGGTAGAGACAGATGGGGCCTGGTGGCGACAGGTGGGGCCTGGTCATGACAGATGGGGACCGGTGGGGACTGGTGGAGACAGATGGGGACTGTTGGCAACAGATGGGGTCCTGTGGGGACGGATGGGATCCAGTGGCGATGGATGGGGACTGGTGGAGACAGGTGGCAACAGGTGGGGACTGAGGGAGACAGGTGGGGCCTGGTGGCGACAGACGTGGCCTGGTGGGACCTGGTGGAGGCAGGTGGGGCCTAATGGGGACTGGTGGAGACAGGTTTGGACCGGTGGCGACAGAAGGGAGAGAGGGGGGTGAGAGGGGGGAGGGGGGGGAAGAAAGAGGGATTGGTGGCGACTGACGGGGACAGAGGGGGACTGATGGGGAGAGAATGGGAATGATGGGGACTGGTGGGGACAGAGGGAGACTGCGGAGACAGATGGGGAGAGAAGGGGACACAGGGAGACAGAGGGAGACGGATGGTTCTTGTGGCGACTGATTGGGATGGGTGGGGACAGAGGGCGACTGGCGGTGTCTGATAGGGAGAGAAGGAGACAGGAGGGGGACAAATGGTTCTGATGGGGACTGGTGGCGGCACATGGAGACTGGTGGGGAATTGGAGGGCACACATGTGGACTGGTGGGGGACTGGTGGGGACACGGAGGCTGGTGGGGACTGATGATTCTAATGGGGACAGATGCGGACTGGAAGGGACGCACAGGGACATGGGACAGAGGGGAACAGATGGGGACCAGGGGGAACTGGTGGGGACTATTGTGGAAAGATGGGCTCTGACGGGGACGGACGGGACCGGGTGGGGACTGAATTGAACAGATGAGGTCTGATGGGGACGGGTGGAGACAGAAGGGGGCAGAAGAGGACGGGTGAGGTGCGGGGGGGGTTCGATGAGGGGCGGGGGGGTTCGATGAGGGGCGGAGAGGGACGATGGGGGAGAGAGGGACGATGATGGGGGGCAATGGGGTCGGGGGGACGGGATCGGTGGGATGGCGACGGGGGGGAGAAGGCGACGGGGGGGAGAAGGCGACGGGGGGGAGAAGGAGACGGGGGGGGAGAAGGAGACGGGGGGGGAGAAGGCGACGGGGGGGGAGAAGGAGACGGGGGGGAGAAGGAGACGGGGGGGGAGAAGGCGACGGGGGGGGAGAAGGCGACGGGGGGGGAGAAGGAGACGGGGGGGGAGAAGGAGACGGGGGGGGAGAAGGAGACGGGGGGGGAGAAGGCGACGGGGGGAGAAGGCGACGGGGGGGGAGAAGGCGACGGGGGGAGAAGGAGACGGGGGGAGAAGGCGACGGGGGGGAGAAGGAGACGGGGGGGAGAAGGAGACGGGGGGGGAGAAGGAGACGGGGGGGAGAAGGAGACGGGGGGGGAGAAGGCGACGGGGGGAGAAGGAGACGGGGGGGAGAAGGAGACGGGGGGGGAGAAGGAGACGGGGGGGGAGAAGGAGACGGGGGGGGAGAAGGCGACGGGGGGAGAAGGAGACGGGGGGGAGAAGGAGACGGGGGGGGAGAAGGCGATGGGGGGGGAGAAGGCGATGGGGGGGGAGAAGGCGATGGGGGGGGAGAAGGCGATGGGGGGGGAGAAGGCGACGGGGGGGGAGAAGGCGACGGGGGGGGAGAAGGCGATGGGGGGGGAGAAGGCGATGGGGGGGGAGAAGGCGATGGGGGGGGAGAAGGAGACGGGGGGGAGAAGGAGACGGGGGGGGAGAAGGCGACGGGGGGAGAAGGCGACGGGGGGGGAGAAGGCGATGGGGGGGGAGAAGGCGACGGGGGGGGAGAAGGCGATGGGGGGAGAAGGCGACGGGGGGGGGAGAAGGCGATGGGGGGGGAGAAGGAGACGGGGGGGAGAAGGAGACGGGGGGGGAGAAGGAGACGGGGGGGAGAAGGAGACGGGGGGGGAGAAGGCGACGGGGGGGAGAAGGAGACGGGGGGGGAGAAGGCGACGGGGGGGAGAAGGAGACGGGGGGGAGAAGGAGACGGGGGGGGAGAAGGAGACGGGGGGGGAGAAGGAGACGGGGGGGGAGAAGGCGACGGGGGGAGAAGGAGACGGGGGGGAGAAGGAGACGGGGGGGGAGAAGGCGATGGGGGGGGAGAAGGCGATGGGGGGGGAGAAGGCGACGGGGGGAGAAGGCGACGGGGGGGGGAGAAGGCGATGGGGGGGGAGAAGGCGACGGGGGGAGAAGGCGACGGGGGGGGGAAGGCGATGGGGGGGAGAAGGCGACGGGGGGAGAAGGCGACGGGGGGAGAAGGCGACGGGGGGAGAAGGCGACGGGGGGGGAGAAGGCGACGGGGGGGGAGAAGGAGACGGGGGGGGAGAAGGAGACGGGGGGGGAGAAGGAGACGGGGGGGAGAAGGCGACGGGGGGAGAAGGCGACGGGGGGAGAAGGCGACGGGGGGAGAAGGCGACGGGGGGAGAAGGCGACGGGGGGAGAAGGCGACGGGGGGGGAGAAGGCGACGGGGGGAGAAGGCGACGGGGGGAGAAGGCGACGGGGGGGGGAAGGCGATGGGGGGGAGAAGGCGACGGGGGGGAGAAGGCGATGGGGGGGAGAAGGCGACGGGGGGGAGAAGGCGATGGGGGGAGAAGGCGATGGGGGGGAGAAGGCGACGGGGGGGGAGAAGGCGACGGGGGGGAGAAGGCGACGGGGGGGGAGAAGGCGACGGGGGGGGAGAAGGCGATGGGGGGGAGAAGGCGACGGGGGGAGAAGGCGATGGGGGGGAGAAGGCGACGGGGGGGGAGAAGGAGACGGGGGGGGAGAAGGCGATGGGGGGGAGAAGGCGACGGGGGGGGAGAAGGCGACGGGGGGGGAGAAGGCGACGAGGGGGGAGAAGGCGACGGGGGGAGAAGGCGACGGGGGGGGAGAAGGCGACGGGGGGGGAGAAGGCGACGGGGGGAGAAGGCGACGGGGGGGAGAAGGCGACGGGGGGAGAAGGCGACGGGGGGAGAAGGCGACGGGGGGGGAGAAGGCGACGGGGGGGAGAAGGAGACGGGGGGGGAGAAGGCGACGGGGGGAGAAGGCGACGGGGGGAGAAGGCGACGGGGGGGAGAAGGCGACGGGGGGAGAAGGCGATGGGGGGGAGAAGGCGACGGGGGGGGAGAAGGCGACGGGGGGAGAAGGAGACGGGGGGAGAAGGCGACGAGGGGGGAGAAGGCGACGGGGGGAGAAGGAGACGGGGGGAGAAGGCGACGGGAGGGACAAGGCGATGGGGGGGAGAAGGAGACGGGGGGAGAAGGCGACGGGAGGGAGAAGGAGACGGGGGGAGAAGGCGACGGGAGGGAGAAGGAGGCGGGGGGAGAAGGCGACGGGGGGAGGAGGCGACGGGGGGAGGAGGCGACGGGGGGAGAAGGCGACGGGGGGAGAAGGAGACGGGGGGGAGAAGGAGACGGGGGGAGAAGGAGACGGGGGGAGAAGGAGACGGGGGGAGAAGGAGACGGGGGGAGAAGGCGAGGGGGGGAGAAGGCGACGGGGGGAGAAGGAGACGGGGGGGAGAAGGAGACGGGGGGAGAAGGAGACGGGGGGAGAAGGAGACGGGGGGAGAAGGAGACGGGGGGGGAGAAGGAGACGGGGGGAGAAGGAGACGGGGGGAGAAGGAGACGGGGGGGGAGAAGGCGACGGGGGGAGAAGGAGACGGGGGGGAGAAGGAGACGGGGGGAGAAGGAGACGGGGGGAGAAGGAGACGGGGGGAGAAGGAGACGGGGGGGGGGAAGGAGACGGGGGGAGAAGGAGACGGGGGGAGAAGGAGACGGGGGGGGAGAAGGAGACGGGGGGGGAGAAGGAGACGGGGGGAGAAGGAGACGGGGGGAGAAGGAGACGGGGGGGGAGAAGGAGACGGGGGGAGAAGGAGACGGGGGGAGAAGGAGACGGGGGGGGAGAAGGAGACGGGGGGGAGAAGGAGACGGGGGGGAGAAGGAGACGGGGGGAGAAGGAGACGAGGGGGAGAAGGAGACGGGGGGGAGAAGGAGACGGGGGGAGAAGGAGACGGGGGGGAGAAGGAGACGGGGGGGGAGAAGGAGACGGGGGGAGAAGGAGACGGGGGGGAGAAGGAGACGGGGGGGAGAAGGAGACGGGGGGAGAAGGAGACGAGGGGGAGAAGGAGACGGGGGGGGAGAAGGAGACGGGGGGAGAAGGAGACGGGGGGGGAGAAGGAGACGGGGGGAGAAGGAGACGGGGGGGGAGAAGGAGACGGGGGGGGGAGAAGGAGACGGGGGGGGGGAGAAGGCGACGGGGGGAGAAGGCGACGGGAGGAGAAGGAGACGGGGGGGGAGAAGGCGACGGGGGGAGAAGGAGACGGGGGGAGAAGGCGACGGGGGGAGAGAAGGCGACGGGGGGGGAGAAGGCGACGGGGGGAGAAGGCGACGGGGGGGGAGAAGGAGACGGGGGGAGAAGGAGACGGGGGGGAGAAGGAGACGGGGGGAGAAGGAGACGGGGGGGAGAAGGAGACTGGGGGAGAAGGCGACGGGGGGGGAAGGAGACGGGGGGAGAAGGAGACGGGGGGAGAAGGAGACGGGGGGAGAAGGCGACGGGGGGAGAAGGAGACGGGGGGAGAAGGAGACGGGGGGAGAAGGCGACGGGGGGAGAAGGAGACTGGGGGGGAGAAGGCGACGGGGGGGGGAGAAGGCGACGGGGGGGGAAGAAGGCGACGGGGGGAGAGAAGGCGACGGGGGGGAGAAGGCGACGGGGGGGGAGAAGGCGATGGGGGGGGAGAAGGCGACGGGGGGGGAGAAGGCGACGGGGGGGAGAAGGAGACGGGGGGGGAGAAGGCGACGGGGGGGAGAAGGAGACGGGGGGGGAGAAGGCGACGGGGGGGGAGAAGGTGACGGGGGGAGAAGACGACGGGGGGAGGAGGAGACGGGGGGGGAGAGGGCGACGGGGGGGGAGAAGGCGACGGGGGGGGAGAAGGAGACGGGGGGGAGAAGGAGACGGGGGGGGAGAAGGAGACGGGGGGGAGAAGGAGACGGGGGGGGAGAAGGCGACGGGGGGGGAGAAGGTGACGGGGGGAGAAGACGACGGGGGGAGGAGGAGACGGGGGGGGAGAGGGCGACGGGGGGGGAGAAGGCGACGGGGGGGGAGAAGGAGACGGGGGGGAGAAGGAGACGGGGGGGGAGAAGGAGACGGGGGGGGGAGAAGGCGACGGGGGGAGGAGGCGACGGGGGGGGGGAGAAGGCGACGGGGGGGAGAAGGAGACGGGGGCGAGGAGGCGACGGGGGGGGAGAAGGAGACGGGGGGGGGAGAAGGCGACGGGGGGAGAAGGAGACGGGGGGAGAAGGAGACGGGGGGGAGAAGGAGACGGGGGGGAGAAGGAGACGGGGGGGGAGAAGGAGACGGGGGGGGAGAAGGAGACGGGGGGGAGAAGGAGACGGGGGGAGAAGGAGACGGGGGGGAGAAGGCGACGGGGGGAGAAGGAGACGGGGGGGGAGAAGGAGACGGGGGGGAGAAGGAGACGGGGGGGGAGAAGGAGACGGGGGGGAGAAGGAGACGGGGGGGGAGAAGGAGACGGGGGGGAGAAGGAGACGGGGGGGAGAAGGAGACGGGGGGGGAGAAGGAGACGGGGGGGAGAAGGAGACGGGGGGAGAAGGAGACGGGGGGGAGAAGGCGACGGGGGGAGAAGGAGACGGGGGGGGAGAAGGAGACGGGGGGGGAGAAGGAGACGGGGGGGAGAAGGAGACGGGGGGGGAGAAGGAGACGGGGGGGAGAAGGAGACGGGGGGAGAAGGAGACGGGGGGGAGAAGGCGACGGGGGGAGAAGGAGACGGGGGGGGAGAAGGAGACGGGGGGGGAGAAGGAGACGGGGGGGGAGAAGGCGACGGGGGGAGACGGAGACGGGGGGAGAAGGAGACGGGGGGGGAGAAGGAGACGGGGGGGAGAAGGAGACGGGGGGGAGAAGGAGACGGGGGGGGAGAAGTAGACGGGGGGAGAAGGAGACGGGGGGAGAAGGAGACGGGGGGGAGAAGGCGACGGGGGGAGAAGGAGACGGGGGGGGGAGAAGGAGACGGGGGGGGGAGAAGGAGACGGGGGGAGAAGGAGACGGGGGGGGAGAAGGAGACGGGGGGGAGAAGGAGACGGGGGGGAGAAGGAGACGGGGGGAGAAGGAGACGGGGGGGGGGAAGGAGACGGGGGGAGAAGGAGACGGGGGGGGAGAAGGAGACGGGGGGGAGAAGGAGACGGGGGGAGAAGGAGACGGGGGGAGAAGGAGACGGGGGGGGAGAAGGAGACGGGGGGAGAAGGAGACGGGGGGAGAAGGAGACGGGGGGGGAGAAGGAGACGGGGGGGAGAAGGAGACGGGGGGGGAGAAGGAGACGGGGGGAGAAGGAGACGAGGGGGAGAAGGAGACGGGGGGGAGAAGGAGACGGGGGGAGAAGGAGACGGGGGGGAGAAGGAGACGGGGGGGGAGAAGGAGACGGGGGGAGAAGGAGACGGGGGGGAGAAGGAGACGGGGGGGGAGAAGGAGACGGGGGGAGAAGGAGACGAGGGGGAGAAGGAGACGGGGGGGGAGAAGGAGACGGGGGGAGAAGGAGACGGGGGGGGAGAAGGAGACGGGGGGAGAAGGAGACGGGGGGGGAGAAGGAGACGGGGGGGGGAGAAGGAGACGGGGGGGGGGAGAAGGAGACGGGGGGGAGAAGGAGACGGGGGGGAGAAGGCGACGGGGGGAGAAGGAGACGGGGGGGGAGAAGGAGACGGGGGGGAGAAGGAGACGGGGGGGAGAAGGAGACGGGGGGAGAAGGAGACGGGGGGAGAAGGAGACGGGGGGGGGGAAGGAGACGGGGGGGGAGAAGGAGACGGGGGGGGAGAAGGCGACGGGGGGAGAAGGAGACGGGGGGAGAAGGAGACGGGGGGGGGAGAAGGCGACGGGGGGGGGAGAAGGCGACGGGGGGAGGAGGCGACGGGGGGGGGGAGAAGGCGACGGGGGGAGAAGGAGACGGGGGGAGAAGGCGACGGGGGGAGGAGGAGACGGGGGGGGAGAGGGCGACGGGGGGGAGAAGGCGACGGGGGGGGAGAAGGAGACGGGGGGGAGAAGGAGACGGGGGGGAGAAGGAGACGGGGGGGAGAAGGAGACGGGGGGGGAGAAGGAGACGGGGGGGGGAGAAGGCGACGGGGGGAGGAGGCGACGGGGGGGGGAGAAGGCGACGGGGGGGAGAAGGAGACGGGGGCGAGGAGGCGACGGGGGGGGAGAAGGAGACGGGGGGGGGAGAAGGCGACGGGGGGAGAAGGAGACGGGGGGAGAAGGAGACGGGGGGGAGAAGGAGACGGGGGGGGAGAAGGAGACGGGGGGGGAGAAGGAGACGGGGGGGAGAAGGAGACGGGGGGAGAAGGAGACGGGGGGGAGAAGGCGACGGGGGGAGAAGGAGACGGGGGGGGAGAAGGAGACGGGGGGGAGAAGGAGACGGGGGGGGAGAAGGAGACGGGGGGGAGAAGGAGACGGGGGGGAGAAGGAGACGGGGGGGGAGAAGGAGACGGGGGGGAGAAGGAGACGGGGGGGAGAAGGAGACGGGGGGGAGAAGGAGACGGGGGGAGAAGGCGACGGGGGGAGAAGGAGACGGGGGGGGAGAAGGAGACGGGGGGGAGAAGGAGACGGGGGGGGAGAAGGAGACGGGGGGAGAAGGAGACGGGGGGAGAAGGCGACGGGGGGGGAGAAGGCGACGGGGGGAGAAGGAGACGGGGGGGAGAAGGAGACGGGGGGGGAGAAGGAGACGGGGGGGAGAAGGAGACGGGGGGGAGAAGGAGACGGAGGGAGAAGAGGACGGGGGGGAGAAGGCGACGGGGGGAGAAGGAGACGGGGGGGGAGAAGGAGACGGGGGGAGAAGGAGACGGGGGGGGAGAAGGAGACGGGGGGGAGAAGGAGACGGGGGGGAGAAGGAGACGGGGGGAGAAGGAGACGGGGGGAGAAGGAGACGGGGGGGGAGAAGGAGACGGGGGGAGAAGGAGACGGGGGGAGAAGGAGACGGGGGGAGAAGGAGACGGGGGGGGAGAAGGAGACGGGGGGAGAAGGAGACGGGGGGGAGAAGGAGACGGGGGGGAGAAGGAGACGGGGGGAGAAGGAGACGGGGGGGGGGAAGGAGACGGGGGGAGGAGGCGACGGGGGGAGAGAAGGAGACGGGGGGGAGGAGGCGACGGGGGGAGAAGGAGACGGGGGGGAGAAGGAGACGGGGGGGGAGAAGGAGACGGGGGGAGAAGGCGACGGGGGAGAAGGAGACGGGGGAGAAGGAGACGGGGGGAGAAGGCGACGGGGGGGGGGAAGGAGACGGGGGGGGAGAAGGAGACGGGGGGAGAAGGCGACGGGGGGAGAAGGAGACGGGGGAGAAGGAGACGGGGGGAGAAGGCGACGGGGGGGAAGGAGACGGGGGGGAGAAGGCGACGGGGGGAGAAGGAGACGGGGGGAGAAGGAGACGGGGGGAGAAGGAGACGGGGGGAGGAGGCGACGGGGGGAGAAGGAGACGGGGGGGAGAAGGAGACGGGGGGGGAGAAGGCGACGGGGGGAGAAGGAGACGGGGGGAGAAGGAGACGGGGGAGAAGGAGACGGGGGGAGAAGGCGACGGGGGGGAAGGAGACGGGGGGGAGAAGGCGACGGGGGGAGAAGGAGACGGGGGGAGAAGGAGACGGGGGGAGAAGGAGACGGGGGGAGAAGGAGACGGGGGGGGAGAAGGAGACGGGGGGAGAGAAGGAGACGGGGGGAGAAGGAGACGGGGGGGGAGAAGGAGACGGGGGGAGAAGGAGACGGGGGGAGAAGGAGACGGGGGAGAAGGAGACGGGGGGAGAAGGCGACGGGGGGGAAGGAGACGGGGGGGAAGGAGACGGGGGGGAGAAGGCGACGGGGGGAGAAGGAGACGGGGGGAGAAGGAGACGGGGGGAGAAGGAGACGGGGGGAGAAGGAGACGGGGGAGAAGGAGACGGGGGGAGAAGGCGACGGGGGGGAAGGAGACGGGGGGGAGAAGGCGACGGGGGGAGAAGGAGACGGGGGGAGAAGGAGACGGGGGGAGAAGGCGATGGGGGGGGAGAAGGAGACGGGGGGAGAAGGCGACGGGGGGGAGAAGGAGACGGGGGGGGAGAAGGAGACGGGGGGAGAAGGAGACGGGGGGGGAGAAGGAGACGGGGGGAGAAGGAGACGGGGGGAGAAGGAGACGGGGGAGAAGGAGACGGGGGGAGAAGGCGACGGGGGGGAAGGAGACGGGGGGGAGAAGGAGACGGGGGGAGAAGGAGACGGGGGGAGAAGGAGACGGGGGGAGAAGGCGACGGGGGGAGAAGGAGACGGGGGGAGAAGGAGACGGGGGGAGAAGGAGACGGGGGGAGAAGGCGACGGGGGGGAGAAGGAGACGGGGGGGGAGAAGGAGACGGGGGGAGAAGGAGACGGGGGGGGAGAAGGAGACGGGGGGAGAAGGAGACGGGGGGAGAAGGAGACGGGGGAGAAGGAGACGGGGGGAGAAGGCGACGGGGGGGAAGGAGACGGGGGGGAGAAGGCGACGGGGGGAGAAGGAGACGGGGGGAGAAGGAGACGGGGGGAGAAGGAGACGGGGGGAGAAGGAGACGGGGGAGAAGGAGACGGGGGGAGAAGGCGACGGGGGGGAAGGAGACGGGGGGGAGAAGGCGACGGGGGGAGAAGGAGACGGGGGGAGAAGGAGACGGGGGGAGAAGGCGATGGGGGGGGAGAAGGCGACGGGGGGGGAGAAGGCGACGGGGGGGGAGAAGGAGACGGGGGGGGAGAAGGAGACGGGGGGGGAGAAGGCGAAGGGGGGGAGAAGGAGACGGGGGGGGAGAAGGAGACGGGGGGGGAGAAGGCGACGGGGGGGGAGAAGGCGACGGGGGGGGAGAAGGCGACGGGGGGAGAAGGAGACGGGGGGGAGAAGGCGACGGGGGGAGGAGGAGACGGGGGGGGAGAGGGCGACGGGGGGGAGAAGGCGACGGGGGGGAGAAGGCGACGGGGGGAGAAGGCGATGGGGGGGGAGAAGGAGACGGGGGGGAGAAGGAGACGGGGGGGGAGAAGGAGACGGGGGGGGGAGAAGGCGACGGGGGGGGGAGGCGACGGGGGGGGGAGAAGGCGACGGGGGGGAGAAGGAGACGGGGGCGAGGAGGCGACGGGGGGGGAGAAGGAGACGGGGGGGGGAGAAGGCGACGGGGGGAGAAGGAGACGGGGGGAGAAGGAGACGGGGGGGAGAAGGAGACGGGGGGGGAGAAGGAGACGGGGGGGAGAAGGAGACGGGGGGAGAAGGAGACGGGGGGGGAGAAGGAGACGGGGGGGAGAAGGAGACGGTGAGGAGAAGGAGACGGGGGGGGAGAAGGAGACGGGGGGGGAGAAGGAGACGGGGGGGAGAAGGAGACGGGGGGAGAAGGAGACGGGGGGAGAAGGAGACGGGGGGGAGAAGGCGACGGGGGGGAGAAGGCGACGGGGGGAGAAGGAGACGGGGGGGAGAAGGAGACGGGGGGAGAAGGAGACGGGGGGAGAAGGAGACGGGGGGGAGAAGGCGACGGGGGGAGAAGGAGACGGGGGGGGAGAAGGAGACGGGGGGGAGAAGGAGACGGGGGAGGAGAAGGAGACGGGGGGGGGAGAAGGAGACGGGGGGGGAGAAGGAGACGAGGGGGAGAAGGAGACGGGGGGAGAAGGAGACGGGGGGGGAGAAGGAGACGGGGGGGGAGAAGGAGACGGGGGGAGAAGGAGACGGGGGGGGAGAAGGAGACGGGGGGAGAAGGAGACGGGGGGGAGAAGGAGACGGGGGGGGAGAAGGAGACGGGGGGGGGGAGAAGGAGACGGGGGGGAGAAGGAGACGGGGGAGGAGAAGGAGACGGGGGGGAGAAGGAGACGGGGGGGGGGGAAGGAGACGGGGGTGAGAAGGAGACGGGGGGGAGAAGGAGACGGGGGAGGAGAAGGAGACGGGGGAGGAGAAGGAGACGGGGGGAGAAGGAGACGGGGGAGGAGAAGGAAACGGGGGGAGAAGGAGACGGGGGAGGAGAAGGAGACGGGGGGGAGAAGGAGACGGGGGAGGAGAAGGAGACGGGGGGGGGAGAAGGAGACGGGGGGGGAGAAGGAGACGGGGGGAGAAGGAGACGGGGGGGGGAAGGAGACGGGGGGGGGGAAGGAGACGGGGGGGGAGAAGGAGACGGGGGGGGAGAAGGCGACGGGGGGAGAAGGAGACGGGGGGGGGAGAAGGAGACGGGGGGAGGAGAAGGAGACGGGGGGAGAAGGCGACGGGGGGAGGAGGCGACGGGGGGAGAAGGAGACGGGGGGAGAAGGAGACGGGGGGGAGGAGGCGACGGGGGGAGAAGGAGACGGGGGGGAGAAGGCGACGGGGGGGGAGAAGGAGACGGGGGGGGAGAAGGAGACGGGGGGAGAAGGAGACGGGGGGGAGAAGGAGACGGGGGGGGAGAAGGAGACGGGGGGGGAGAAGGAGACGGGGGGGAGAAGGCGACGGGGGGAGAAGGAGACGGGGGGAGAAGGAGACGGGGGGGAGAAGGAGACGGGGGGGGAGAAGGCGACGGGGGGAGAAGGAGACGGGGGGAGAAGGAGACGGGGGAGAAGGAGACGGGGGGAGAAGGCGACGGGGGGGAAGGAGACGGGGGGGAGAAGGCGACGGGGGGAGAAGGAGACGGGGGGAGAAGGAGACGGGGGGAGAAGGAGACGGGGGGAGAAGGAGACGGGGGGAGAAGGAGACGGGGGGGGAGAAGGAGACGGGGGGAGAAGGAGACGGGGGGAGAAGGAGACGGGGGAGAAGGAGACGGGGGGAGAAGGCGACGGGGGGGAAGGAGACGGGGGGGAGAAGGCGACGGGGGGAGAAGGAGACGGGGGGAGAAGGAGACGGGGGGAGAAGGCGACGGGGGGAGAAGGAGACGGGGGGAGAAGGAGACGGGGGGGAGAAGGCGACGGGGGGGGAAGGAGACGGGGGTGGAGAAGGAGACGGGGGGGAAGGAGGCGACGAGGGGGAGAAGGCGACGGGGGGAGAAGGCGACGGGGGGGAGAAGGAGACGGGGGGGAGAAGGCGACGGGGGGGGAGAAGGAGACGGGGGGGAAGGAGGCGACGAGGGGGAGAAGGCGACGGGGGGAGAAGGCGACGGGGGGGAGAAGGAGACGGGGGGGAGAAGGAGACGGGGGGAGAAGGAGACGGGGGGGAGATGGAGACGGGGGGAGAAGGAGACGGGGGGGAGAAGGAGACGGGGGGGAGAAGGAGACGGGGGGAGAAGGAGACGGGGGGAGAAGGAGACGGGGGGAGAAGGAGACGGGGGGGAAGGAGGCGACGAGGGGGAGAAGGAGACGGGGGGGGAGAAGGCGACGGGGGGGGAGAAGGCGACGGGGGGGAGAAGGCGATGGGGGGGAGAAGGCGACGGGGGGGAGAAGGCGATGGGGGGGAGAAGGCGATGGGGGGGAGAAGGCGACGGGGGGGAGAAGGAGACGGGGGGAGAAGGAGACGGGGGGGGAGAAGGAGACGGGGGAAGGAGGCGACGAGGGGGAGAAGGAGACGGGGGGGGAGAAGGAGACGGGGGGAGAAGGAGACGGGGGGGAGAAGGAGACGGGGGGGGAGAAGGAGACGGGGGGGGAGAAGGCGACGGGGGGAGAAGGCGACGGGGGGGGAGAAGGCGATGGGGGGGGTGAAGGCGACGGGGGGAGAAGGCGACGGGGGGGGAGAAGGCGATGGGGGGGGAGAAGGCGACGGGGGGGGAAGGAGACGGGGGGTGGAAGGAGACGGGGGGGGGAAGGAGACGGGGGGGGGTAAGGAGACGGGGGGGGGTAAGGAGACGGGGGGGTGGGAAGGAGACGGGGGGGGAGAAGGCGACGGGGGGGAAGGAGACGGGGGGGGAAGGAGACGGGGGGAGAAGGAGACGGGGGGGAAGGAGACGGGGGGAGAAGGAGACGGGGGGGAAGGAGACGGGGGGGAAGGAGACGGGGGGAGAAGGAGACGGGGGGGAAGGAGACGGGGGGGAAGGAGACGGGGGGGTGAGAAGGAGACGGGGGGAGAAGGAGACGGGGGGGAAGGAGACGGGGGGGGAGAAGGAGACGGGGGGGAAGGAGACGGGGGGGAAGGAGACGGGGGGGAGAAGGCGACGGAGGGAAGGAGGCGACGAGGGGGAGAAGGCGACGGGGGGAGAAGGCGACGGGGGGGGAAGGAGACGGGGGGGAGAAGGAGACGGGGGGGAAGGAGGCGACGAGGGGGAGAAGGAGACGGGGGGGAGAAGGAGACGGGGGGGAGAAGGAGACGGGGGGGGAGAAGGAGACGGGGGCGAAGGAGACGGGGGGGTGAGAAGGAGACGGGGGGGAGAAGGAGACGGGGGGGGGAAGGAGACGGGGGGGGAGAAGGAGACGGGGGGGGAAGGAGACGGGGGGGAGAAGGCGACGGAGGGAAGGAGGCGACGAGGGGGAGAAGGCGACGGGGGGAGAAGGCGACGGGGGGGGAAGGAGACGGGGGGGAGAAGGAGACGGGGGGGAAGGAGGCGACGAGGGGGAGAAGGAGACGGGGGGGAGAAGGAGACGGGGGGAGAAGGAGACGGGGGGGAAGGAGGCGACGAGGGGGAGAAGGCGACGGGGGGGAGAAGGCGACGGGGGGGAGAAGGCGATGGGGGGGAGAAGGCGACGGGGGGGGAGACGGCGATGGGGGGGAGAAGGCGACGGGGGGGAGAAGGAGACGGGGGGAGAAGGAGACGGGGGGAGAAGGAGACGGGGGGAGAAGGAGACGGGGGGGAAGGAGGCGACGAGGGGGAGAAGGCGACGGGGGGGAGAAGGCGACGGGGGGGAGAAGGCGATGGGGGGGAGAAGGCGACGGGGGGGGAGACGGCGATGGGGGGGAGAAGGCGACGGGGGGGAGAAGGAGACGGGGGGAGAAGGCGATGGGGGGGAGAAGGAGACGGGGGGAGAAGGCGATGGGGGGGAGAAGGCGACGGGGGGGAGAAGGCGATGGGGGGGAGAAGGAGACGGGGGGAGAAGGCGATGGGGGGGAGAAGGCGACGGGGGGGAGAAGGAGACGGGGGGAGAAGGAGACGGGGGGGAAGGAGGCGACGAGGGGGAGAAGGAGACGGGGGGGAGAAGGAGACGGGGGGGGAGAAGGAGACGGGGGGGGAGAAGGAGACGGGGGGGGAGAAGGAGACGGGGGGGGAGAAGGAGACGGGGGGGGAGAAGGCGACGGGGGGGGAGAAGGCGATGGGGGGGAGAAGGCGACGGGGGATGAGAAGGCGATGGGGGGGGTGAAGGCGACGGGGGGGGAGAAGGCGACGGGGGGGGAGAAGGAGACGGGGGGGGAGAAGGAGACGGGGGGGGTGAAGGCGACGGGGGGAGAAGGCGACGGGGGGGGAGAAGGCGATGGGGGGGGAGAAGGCGACGGGGGGGGAGAAGGCGACGGGGGGGGAGAAGGCGACGGGGGGGAGAAGGCGACGGGGGGGGTGAAGGCGACGGGGGGAGAAGGCGACGGGGGGGGAGAAGGCGATGGGGGGGGAGAAGGCGACGGGGGGGGAGAAGGCGACGGGGGGGAGAAGGCGACGGGGGGGGTGAAGGCGACGGGGGGAGAAGGCGACGGGGGGGGAGAAGGCGATGGGGGGGGAGAAGGCGACGGGGGGGGAAGGAGACGGGGGGTGGAAGGAGACGGGGGGGGAAGGAGACGGGGGGGAAGGAGACGGGGGGGGAAGGAGACGGGGGGGGGTAAGGAGACGGGGGGGGGTTAAGGAGACGGGGGGGTGGGAAGGAGACGGGGGGGAGAAGGAGACGGGGGGGAGAAGGAGACGGGGGGAGAAGGAGACGGGGGGGAAGGAGGCGACGAGGGGGAGAAGGAGACGGGGGGGGAGAAGGCGACGGGGGGAGAAGGCGACGGGGGGAGATGGAGACGGGGGGAGAAGGAGACGGGGGGAGAAGGAGACGGGGGGAGAAGGAGACGGGGGGAGAAGGCGATGGGGGGAGATGGAGACGGGGGGAGAAGGCGACGAGGGGGAGATGGAGACGGGGGGAGAAGGAGACGAGGGGGAGAAGGCGACGAGGGGGGAGAAGGCGATGGGGGGGAGAAGGCGACGGGGGGAGAAGGAGACGGGGGGGGAGAAGGCGATGGGGGGGAGAAGGCGACGGGGGGAGATGGAGACGGGGGGAGAAGGCGACGGGGGGGAGAAGGCGATGGGGGGGAGAAGGAGACGGGGGGAGAAGGCGACGGGGGGAGAAGGAGACGGGGGGAGAAGGCGACGGGGGGGAGAAGGCGATGGGGGGGAGAAGGAGACGGGGGGAGAAGGCGACGGGGGGGAGAAGGCGATGGGGGGGAGATGGAGACGGGGGGGGAGAAGGAGACGGGGGGGGAGAAGGAGACGGGGGGGGGAGAAGGCGACGGGGGGGAGAAGGCGACGGGTGGGAGATGGAGACGGGGGGGGAGAAGGCGACGGGGGGGAGAAGGCGACGGGGGGGAGAAGGCGACGGGGGGGAGAAGGCGACGGGGGGAGAAGGAGACGGGGGGGAGAAGGCGACGGGGGGGGAGAAGGAGACGGGGGGGGAGAAGGAGACGGGGGGGGAGAAGGCGACGGGGGGAGAAGGAGACGGGGGGGAGATGGAGACGGGGGGGGGAAGGCGACGGGGGGAGATGGAGACGGGGGGGGAGAAGGCGACGGGGGGAGATGGAGACGGGGGGAGAAGGAGACGGGGGGAGAAGGAGACGGGGGGAGATGGAGACGGGGGGAGAAGGAGACGGGGGGAGATGGAGACGGGGGGAGAAGGAGACGGGGGGAGAAGGAGACGGGGGGAGATGGAGACGGGGGGAGAAGGAGACGGGGGGGAGAAGGAGACGGGGGGAGATGGAGACGGGGGGAGAAGGAGACGGGGGGAGATGGAGACGGGGGGAGAAGGAGACGGGGGGAGATGGAGACGGGGGGAGAAGGAGACGGGGGGAGAAGGAGACGGGGGGAGATGGAGACGGGGGGAGAAGGAGACGGGGGGGAGAAGGAGACGGGGGGAGATGGAGACGGGGGGAGAAGGAGACGGGGGGGGAGAAGGAGACGGGGGGGAGAAGGAGACGGGGGAGAAGGCGACGGGGGGGAGAAGGAGACGGGGGGAGAAGGCGACGAGGGGGAGAAGGCGACGGGGGGAGAAGGCGATGGGGGGGAGAAGGCGATGGGGGGGAGAAGGCGACGGGGGGAGAAGGCGATGGGGGGGAGAAGGCGACGAGGGGGGAGAAGGCGATGGGGGGGAGAAGGCGACGGGGGGAGAAGGCGATGGGGGGGAGAAGGCGACGGGGGGGAGAAGGCGACGGGGGGAGAAGGCGATGGGGGGGAGAAGGCGACGGGGGGAGAAGGCGATGGGGGGAGGAGGAGACGGGGGGGAGAAGGCGACGGGGGGGGAGAAGGCGACGGGGGGAGAAGGCGATGGGGGGGAGAAGGCGACGAGGGGGGAGAAGGCGACGAGGGGGGAGAAGGCGATGGGGGGGAGAAGGCGACGGGGGGGAGAAGGCGATGGGGGGGAGAAGGCGACGGGGGGAGGAGGAGACGGGGGGGAGAAGGAGACGGGGGGGGAGAAGGCGACGGGGGGAGAAGGAGACGGGGGGAGAAGGAGACGGGGGGGAGAAGGAGACGGGGGGAGAAGGACACGGGGGGGGAGAAGGCGACGAGGGGGGAGAAGGAGACGGGGGGGAGAAGGAGACGGGGGGGGAGAAGGAGACGGGGGGGAGAAGGCGACGGGGGGAGAAGGCGACGGGGGGAGGAGGAGACGGGGGGGGAGAAGGAGACGGGGGGGAGAAGGAGACGGGGGGGGAGAAGGAGACGGGGGGAGAAGGAGACGGGGGGGAGAAGGAGACGGGGGGGAGAAGGAGACGGTGGGGGAGAAGGAGACGGGGGGGAGAAGGCGACGGGGGGGAGAAGGAGACGTGGGGGAGAAGGAGATGGGGGGAGGAGGAGACGGGGGGAGGAGGAGACGGGGGGGAGAAGGAGACAGGGGGGGAGAAGGAGACGGGGGGAGAAGGAGACGGGGGGGAGAAGGAGACGGGGGGGGAGAAGGCGACGGGGGGGGAGAAGGCGACGGGGGGAGAAGGAGACGGGGGGGAGAAGGAGACGGGGGGGAGAAGGAGACGGGGGGGAGAAGGAGACGGGGGGAGGAGGAGACGGGGGGGAGAAGGCGACGTGGGGGGAGAAGGCGACGGGGGGAGAAGGCGACGGGGGGGGGAGAAGGCGACGGGGGGGGGAGAAGGCGACGGGGGGGGAGAAGGCGACGGGGGGGGAGAAGGCGACGGGGGGGAAGAAGGAGACGGGGGGGAGAAGGAGACGGGGGGAGAAGGAGACGGGGGGGGAGAAGGAGACGGGGGGGAGAAGGAGACGGGGGGGGAGAAGGAGACGGGGGGGGAGAAGGAGACGGGGGGGAGAAGGCGACGGGGGGGAGAAGGAGACGGGGGGGGAGAAGGAGACGGGGGGGGAGAAGGAGACGGGGGGGGAGAAGGAGACGGGGGGAGAAGGAGACGGGGGGGGAGAAGGAGACGGGGGGGAGAAGGAGACGGGGGGGAGAAGGAGACGGGGGGGGAGAAGGAGACGGGGGGGGAAGGCGACGGGGGGGGAAGGCGACGGGGGGGAGAAGGCGACGGGGGGAGAAGGAGACGGGGGGGAGAAGGCGACGGGGGGGAGAAGGCGACGGGGGGGAGAAGGAGACGGGGGGGAGAAGGAGACGGGGGGGGAGAAGGAGACGGGGGGGAGAAGGAGACGGGGGGGGAGAAGGAGACGGGGGGGGAGAAGGAGACGGGGGGGAGAAGGCGACGGGGGGGAGAAGGAGACGGGGGGGGAGAAGGAGACGGGGGGGGAGAAGGAGACGGGGGGGGAGAAGGAGACGGGGGGAGAAGGAGACGGGGGGGGAGAAGGAGACGGGGGGGAGAAGGAGACGGGGGGGAGAAGGAGACGGGGGGGAGAAGGAGACGGGGGGAGAAGGCGACGGGGGGAGAAGGCGACGGGGGGGAGAAGGAGACGGGGGGGGAGAAGGAGACGGGGGGGAGAAGGAGACGGGGGGGGAAGGCGACGGGGGGGGAGAAGGAGACGGGGGGAGAAGGAGACGGGGGGGGAGAAGGAGACGGGGGGGAGAAGGAGACGGGGGGGAGAAGGAGACGGGGGGAGAAGGCGACGGGGGGAGAAGGCGACGGGGGGGAGAAGGAGACGGGGGGGGAGAAGGAGACGGGGGGGAGAAGGAGACGGGGGGGGAGAAGGAGACGGGGGGGGAGAAGGAGACGGGGGGGGAGAAGGAGACGGGGGGGAGAAGGCGACGGGGGGGAGAAGGAGACGGGGGGGGAGAAGGAGACGGGGGGGGAGAAGGAGACGGGGGGGGAGAAGGAGACGGGGGGGGAGAAGGAGACGGGGGGAGAAGGAGACGGGGGGGAGAAGGAGACGGGGGGGAGAAGGAGACGGGGGGGAGAAGGAGACGGGGGGGAGAAGGAGACGGGGGGAGAAGGCGACGGGGGGAGAAGGCGACGGGGGGGAGAAGGAGACGGGGGGGGAGAAGGAGACGGGGGGGAGAAGGAGACGGGGGGGGAGAAGGAGACGGGGGGAGAAGGAGACGGGGGGGGAGAAGGAGACGGGGGGGGAGAAGGAGACGGGGGGAGAAGGAGACGGGGGGGGAGAAGGCGACGGGGGGGAGAAGGCGATGGGGGGAGAAGGAGACGGGGGGGGAGAAGGCGACGGGGGGGGGAGAAGGCGATGGGGGAGAAGGAGACGGGGGGGGAGAAGGCGACGGGGGGGGGAGAAGGCGACGGGGGGGGAGAAGGAAACGGGGGGGAGAAGGAGACGGGGGGGGAGAAGGAGACGGGGGGGAGAAGGAGACGGGGGGGGAGAAGGAGACGGGGGGAGAAGGAGACGGGGGGAGAAGGCGACGGGGGGAGAAGGCGACGGGGGGAGAAGGAGACGGGGGGAGAAGGAGACGGGGGGGAGAAGGCGACGGGGGGGAGAAGGCGATGGGGGGGAGAAGGAGACGGGGGGAGAAGGCGACGGGGGGGAGAAGGCGATGGGGGGGAGAAGGAGACGGGGGGAGAAGGCGACGGGGGGAGAAGGCGATGGGGGGGAGAAGGCGACGGGGGGGGAGAAGGAGACGGGGGGGAGAAGGCGACGGGGGGAGATGGAGACGGGGGGAGAAGGCGACGGGGGGGAGAAGGCGACGAGGGGGAGAAGGCGACGAGGGGGGAGAAGGCGATGGGGGGGGAGAAGGCGACGAGGGGGGAGAAGGCGATGGGGGGGAGAAGGCGACGGGGGGAGAAGGCGATGGGGGGGAGAAGGCGATGGGGGGGAGAAGGCGACGAGGGGGGAGAAGGCGATGGGGGGGAGAAGGCGACGGGGGGGAGAAGGCGACGGGGGGGAGAAGGCGACGGGGGGGAGAAGGAGACGGGGGGAGAAGGCGATGGGGGGGAGAAGGCGACGGGGGGGAGAAGGCGACGGGGGGAGAAGGCGACGGGGGGAGAAGGCGATGGGGGGGAGAAGGCGACGGGGGGAGAAGGCGACGAGGGGGGAGAAGGAGACGGGGGGAGGAGGAGACGGGGGGGGAGAAGGAGACGGGGGGGAGAAAGCGATGGGGGGGAGAAGGCGATGGGGGGGAGAAGGAGACGGGGGGAGAAGGCGACGGGGGGAGGAGGAGACGGGGGGGGAGAAGGAGACGGGGGGGAGAAGGCGACGGGGGGGAGAAGGCGACGGGGGGAGGAGGAGACGGGGGGGGAGAAGGCGATGGGGGGGAGAAGGCGACGGGGGGAGGAGGAGACGGGGGGGGAGAAGGCGACGGGGGGAGGAGGAGACGGGGGGGAGAAGGCGACGAGGGGGGAGAAGGCGACGGGGGGAGGAGGAGACAGGGGGAGGAGCAGACGGGGGGGGAGAAGGCGACGGGGGGAGGAGGAGACGGGGGGGGAGAAGGGGACGGGGGGAGGAGGAGACGGGGGGGAGAAGGCGACGAGGGGGGAGAAGGCGACGGGGGGAGGAGGAGACAGGGGGAGGAGCAGACGGGGGGGGAGAAGGCGACGGGGGGAGAAGGCGACGAGGGGGGAGAAGGAGACGGGGGGGAGAAGGCGACGAGGGGGGAGAAGGAGACGGGGGGAGGAGGAGACGGGGGGGGAGAAGGCGATGGGGGGGAGAAGGCGACGGGGGGGAGAAGGCGACGGGGGGAGGAGGAGACGGGGGGGAGAAGGCGACGAGGGGGGAGAAGGAGACGGTGGGGGAGAAGGAGACGGGGGGGAGAAGGAGACGGGGGGAGAAGGAGACGGGGGGGGAGAAGGAGACGGGGGGGAGATGGAGACGGGGGGGAGAAGGAGACGGGGGGAGAAGGAGACGGGGGGGGAGAAGGAGACGGGGGGGAGATGGAGACGGGGGGGAGAAGGAGACGGGGGGAGAAGGAGACGGGGGGAGAAGGAGACGGGGGGGGAGAAGGAGACGGGGGGGAGATGGAGACGGGGGGGAGAAGGAGACGGGGGGGGAGAAGGCGACGGGGGGGAGGAGGAGACGGGGGGGAGAAGGCGACGAGGGGGGAGAAGGCGATGGGGGGGAGAAGGCGACGGGGGGGAGAAGGCGATGGGGGGGAGAAGGCGACGGGGGGAGGAGGAGACGGGGGGGAGAAGGAGACGGGGGGGGAGAAGGCGACGGGGGGAGAAGGAGACGGGGGGAGAAGGAGACGGGGGGAGAAGGCGACGGGGGGGAGAAGGAGACGGGGGGGAGAAGGCGACGAGGGGGGAGAAGGCGATGGGGGGGAGAAGGCGACGGGGGGGAGAAGGCGATGGGGGGGAGAAGGCGACGGGGGGAGGAGGAGACGGGGGGGGAGAAGGCGACGGGGGGAGAAGGAGACGGGGGGAGAAGGAGACGGGGGGAGAAGGCGACGGGGGGGAGAAGGAGACGGGGGGGGAGAAGGCGACGAGGGGGGAGAAGGAGACGGGGGGGAGAAGGAGACGGGGGGGGAGAAGGAGACGGGGGGGAGAAGGCGACGGGGGGAGAAGGCGACGGGGGGAGGAGGAGACGGGGGGGGAGAAGGAGACGGGGGGGGAGAAGGAGACGGGGGGGAGAAGGAGACGGGGGGGAGAAGGAGACGGTGGGGGAGAAGGAGACGGGGGGGAGAAGGCGACGGGGGGGAGAAGGCGACGTGGGGGAGAAGGAGACGGGGGGAGGAGGAGACGGGGGGAGGAGGAGACGGGGGGGAGAAGGAGACAGGGGGGGAGAAGGAGACGGGGGGAGAAGGAGACGGGGGGGGAGAAGGCGACGGGGGGGAGAAGGAGACGGGGGGGAGAAGGAGACGGGGGGGAGAAGGAGACGGGGGGGGAGAAGGCGACGGGGGGAGAAGGAGACGGGGGGGAGAAGGAGACGGGGGGAGAAGGAGACGGGGGGGGAGAAGGAGACGGGGGGGGAGAAGGAGACGGGGGGGAGAAGGAGACGGGGGGGGAGAAGGCGACGGGGGGAGAAGGAGACGGGGGGGAGAAGGAGACGGGGGGGAGGAGGAGACGGGGGGGAGAAGGCGACGTGGGGGGAGAAGGCGACGGGGGGGAGAAGGAGACGGGGGGGGAGAAGGAGACGGGGGGGGGGAGAAGGAGACGGGGGGGGGAGAAGGCGACGGGGGGGGGGAGAAGGCGACGGGGGGGGGAGAAGGCGACGGGGGGGAGAAGGAGACGGGGGGGGAGAAGGAGACGGGGGGGGAGAAGGAGACGGGGGGGGAGAAGGAGACGGGGGGGGAGAAGGAGACGGGGGGAGAAGGAGACGGGGGGAGAAGGCGACGGGGGGGAGAAGGCGACAGGGGGAGAAGGAGACGGGGGGAGAAGGAGACGGGGGGAGAAGGAGACGGGGGGGAGAAGGCGACGGGGGGGAGAAGGCGACGGGGGGAGAAGGCGACGGGGGGGAGAAGGAGACGGGGGGGGAAGGCGACGGGGGGGAGAAGGCGACGGGGGGAGAAGGCGACGGGGGGGAGAAGGCGATGGGGGGGAGAAGGAGACGGGGGGGGAGAAGGAGACGGGGGGGAGAAGGCGACGGGGGGAGAAGGAGACGGGGGGGAGAAGGCGACGGGGGGGGAGAAGGCGACGGGGGGGGAGAAGGAGACGGGGGGGAGAAGGCGACGGGGGGGAGAAGGAGACGGGGGGAGAAGGAGACGGGGGAAAAGGAGACGGGGGGGAGAAGGCGACCGGGGGGGAGAAGGAGACGGGGGGAGAAGGAGACGGGGGGGAGAAGGCGACGGGGGGAGAAGGAGACGGGGGGAGAAGGAGACGGGGGGGAGAAGGCGACGGGGGGAGAAGGCGACGGGGGGGGAGAAGGAGACAGGGGGGGGAGAAGGCGACGGGGGGAGAAGGAGACGGGGGGGAGAAGGCGACGGGGGGGGAGAAGGCGACGGGGGGGGAGAAGGAGACGGGGGGGAGAAGGCGACGGGGGGGAGAAGGCGACGGGGGGGGAGAAGGAGACGGGGGGGGAGAAGGAGACGGGGGGGGAGAAGGAGACGGGGGGAGAAGGCGACGGGGGGAGAAGGAGACGGGGGGAGAAGGAGACGGGGGGAGAAGGCGACGGGGGGGGGAGAAGGAGACGGGGGGGAGAAGGCGACGGGGGGGGAGAAGGAGACGGGGGGGAGAAGGAGACGGGGGGGAGAAGGAGACGGGGGGAGAAGGAGACGGGGGGGGAGAAGGAGACGGGGGGGGGAGAAGGAGACGGGGGGGGAGAAGGAGACGGGGGGGATAAGGAGACGGGGGGGAGAAGGCGACGGGGGGGAGAAGGCGACGGGGGGGGAGATGGAGACGGGGGGATAAGGAGACGGGGGGGAGAAGGCGACGGGGGGAGAAGGCGACGGGGGGGGGAGAAGGCGACGGGGGGGGAGAAGGAGACGGGGGGGAGAAGGAGACGGGGGGGAGAAGGAGACGGGGGGGAGAAGGAGACGGGGGGGAGAAGGAGACGGGGGGAGAAGGCGACGGGGGGGGAGAAGGAGACGGGGGGGATAAGGAGACGGGGGGGAGAAGGCGACGGGGGGGAGAAGGCGACGGGGGGGGAGATGGAGACGGGGGGATAAGGAGACGGGGGGGAGAAGGCGACGGGGGGGGAGAAGGAGACGGGGGGGAGAAGGCGATGGGGGGCAGAAGGAGACGGGGGGGGAGAAGGAGACGGGGGGGAGAAGGAGACGGGGGGGGAGAAGGAGACGGGGGAGAAGGAGACGGGGGGGAGAAGGAGACGGGGGGGAGAAGGAGACGGGGGGGAGAAGGAGACAGGGGGGAGAAGGAGACGGGGGGGAGAAGGAGACGGGGGGGGAGAAGGAGACGGGGGGGAGAAGGAGACGGGGGGGAGAAGGAGACGGGGGGAGATGGAGACGGGGGGGAGAAGGAGACGGGGGGGAGAAGGCGACGGGGGGAGATGGAGACGGGGGGGAGAAGGAGACGGGGGGAGAAGGCGACGGGGGGAGAAGGCGACGGGGGGGGAGAAGGCGACGGGGGGAGAAGGCGATGGGGGGGGAGAAGGCGACGGGGGGGGAGAAGGAGACGGGGGGGGAGATGGAGACGGGGGGAGAAGGCGATGGGGGGGGAGAAGGCGACGGGGGGGGAGAAGGAGACGGGGGGGAGAAGGAGACGGGGGGGAGAAGGAGACAGGGGGGGAGAAGGAGACGGGGGGAGAAGGAGACGGGGGGGAGAAGGAGACGGGGGGGGAGAAGGCGACGGGGGGGAGAAGGCGACGGGGGGGAGAAGGCGACGGGGGGAGAGAAGGCGACGGGGGGAGAAGGAGACGGGGGGGAGAAGGAGACGGGGGGGGAGAAGGAGACGGGGGGGAGAAGGAGACGGGGGGGAGAAGGAGACGGGGGGGGAGAAGGAGACGGGGGGGAGAAGGAGACGGGGGGAGAAGGAGACGGGGGGAGATGGAGACGGGGGGGAGAAGGAGACGGGGGGAGAAGGAGACGGGGGGGGAGATGGAGACGGGGGGGGAGAAGGCGACGGGGGGAGATGGAGACGGGGGGGAGAAGGCGATGGGGGGGAGAATGCGACGGGGGGGGAGAAGGAGACGGGGGGGAGAAGGCGACGGGGGGGAGAAGGAGACGGGGGGGGAGAAGGAGACGGGGGGGAGAAGGCGACGGGGGGGAGAAGGAGACGGGGGGGAGAAGGCGACGGGGGGAGAAGGCGACGGGGGGGGAGATGGAGACGGGGGGGAGAAGGAGACGGGGGGGAGAAGGAGACGGGGGGGGAGATGGAGACGGGGGGAGAAGGCGACGGGGGGGAGAAGGAGACGGGGGGGGAGATGGAGACGGGGGGAGAAGGCGATGGGGGGGGAGAAGGCGACGGGGGGGGAGAA
Source organism: Chiloscyllium plagiosum (assembly GCF_037043375.1). Lineage (NCBI taxonomy): Eukaryota > Metazoa > Chordata > Chondrichthyes > Orectolobiformes > Hemiscylliidae > Chiloscyllium > Chiloscyllium plagiosum. The sequence goes on along the minus strand of NW_028270180.1, from coordinate 37,331,851 downwards.
GGAGACGGGGGGGGAGATGGAGACGGGGGGAGAAGGCGACGGGGGGAGATGGAGACGGGGGGAGAAGGCGATGGGGGGGAGAAGGCGACGGGGGGGGAGAAGGAGACGGGGGGGAGAAGGCGACGGGGGGAGATGGAGACGGGGGGGGAGAAGGAGACGGGGGGAGAAGGCGACGGGGGGGAGAAGGCGACGAGGGGGAGAAGGAGACGGGGGGGGAGATGGAGACGGGGGGAGAAGGAGACGGGGGGGAGAAGGCGACGAGGGGGAGAAGGCGATGGGGGGGAGAAGGCGATGGGGGGGAGAAGGCGACGGGGGGAGAAGGAGACGGGGGGGGAGAAGGAGACGGGGGGAGATGGAGACGGGGGGAGAAGGAGACGGGGGGGAGAAGGCGACGGGGGGGAGAAGGCGACGGGGGGGGAGAAGGAGACGGGGGGGAAGGAGACGGGGGGGAGAAGGAGACGGGGGGAGAAGGAGACGGGGGGAGAAGGAGACGGGGGGGAGAAGGAGACGGGGGGGGAGATGGAGACGGGGGGAGAAGGAGACGGGGGGGAGAAGGCGACGAGGGGGAGAAGGCGATGGGGGGGAGAAGGCGATGGGGGGGAGAAGGCGACGGGGGGAGAAGGAGACGGGGGGGGAGAAGGAGACGGGGGGAGAAGGAGACGGGGGGGAGAAGGCGACGAGGGGGGAGAAGGAGACGGGGGGGAGAAGGCGACGAGGGGGGAGAAGGAGACGGGGGGGGAGAAGGCGACGGGGGGGAGGAGGAGACGGGGGGGGAGAAGGAGACGGGGGGGGAGAAGGTGACGGGGGGGGGAAGGCGACGGGGGGAGAAGGAGACGGGGGGAGAAGGAGACGGGGGGAGAAGGAGACGGGGGGGAGAAGGCGACGAGGGGGGAGAAGGAGACGGGGGGAGGAGGAGACGGGGGGGGAGAAGGAGACGGGGGGAGGAGGAGACGGGGGGAGAAGGAGACGGGGGGAGGAGGAGACGGGGGGGGAGAAGGCGACGGGGGGAGAAGGAGACGGGGGGGAGATGGAGACGGGGGGGAGAAGGAGACGGGGGGAGAAGGCGACGGGGGGAGAAGGAGACGGGGGGGAGATGGAGACGGGGGGGAGAAGGAGACGGGGGGAGAAGGCGACGGGGGGAGAAGGAGACTGGGGGGGAGAAGGCGACGGGGGGGAGAAGGAGACGGGGGGGAGAAGGAGACGGGGGGAGAAGGCGACGGGGGGGGAGAAGGAGACGGGGGGGAGGAGGAGACGGGGGGAGAAGGAGACGGGGGGGGAGAAGGCGACGGGGGGAGAAGGCGACGGGGGGGGAGAAGGCGACGGGGGGGGAGAAGGCGACGGGGGGGAGATGGAGACGGGGGGGAGAAGGAGACGGGGGGGGAGAAGGCGACGGGGGGAGAAGGAGACGGGGGGGAGATGGAGACGGGGGGGAGAAGGAGACGGGGGGAGAAGGCGACGGGGGGAGAAGGAGACGGGGGGGAGATGGAGACGGGGGGGAGAAGGCGACGGGGGGAGAAGGCGACGGGGGGAGAAGGAGACGGGGGGGGAGAAGGCGACGGGGGGGAGAAGGAGACGGGGGGGAGAAGGAGACGGGGGGAGAAGGCGACGGGGGGGGAAAAGGAGACGGGGGGGAGGAGGAGACGGGGGGAGAAGGAGACGGGGGGGGAGAAGGCGACGGGGGGAGAAGGCGACGGGGGGGAGAAGGCGACGGGGGGGGAGAAGGCGACGGGGGGAGAAGGCGACGGGGGGAGAAGGAGACGGGGGGGGAGAAGGCGACGGGGGGAGAAGGCGACGGGGGGGAGAAGGCGACGGGGGGGGAGAAGGCGACGGGGGGGAGAAGGAGACGGGGGGGAGAAGGAGACGGGGGGGGAGAAGGCGACGGGGGGGAGAAGGCGACGGGGGGGAGAAGGCGACGGGGGGAGAAGGCGACGGGGGGGAGAAGGAGACGGGGGGGAGAAGGCGACGGGGGGAGAAGGAGACGGGGGGGAGAAGGAGACGGGGGGGAGAAGGCGACGGGGGGGGAGAAGGAGACGGGGGGGAGAAGGAGACGGGGGGGAGAAGGCGACGGGGGGAGAAGGCGACGGGGGGAGAAGGAGACGGGGGGGGGAGAAGGCGACGGGGGGAGAAGGCGACGGGGGGGAGAAGGCGACGGGGGGGAGAAGGCGACGGGGGGGGAGAAGGCGACGGGGGGGGAGAAGGCGACGGGGGGGGAGAAGGCGACGGGGGGAGAAGGAGACGGGGGGGAGAAGGAGACGGGGGGAGAAGGCGACGGGGGGAGAAGGAGACGGGGGGGGAGAAGGCGACGGGGGGGGAGAAGGAGACGGGGGGGAGAAGGCGACGGGGGGAAGGAGACGGGGGGGAGAAGGCGACGGGGGGAGGAGGAGACGGGGGGGAGAAGGAGACGGGGGGAGAAGGAGACGGGGGGGAGAAGGAGACGGGGGGGGAGAAGGCGACGGGGGGGGAGAAGGCGACGGGAGGAGAAGGAGACGGGGGGGAGAAGGAGACGGGGGGGGAGAAGGAGACGGGGGGGAGAAGGAGACGGGGGGGGAGAAGGAGACGGGGGGGAGAAGGAGACGGGGGGAGAAGGAGACGGGGGGAGATGGAGACGGGGGGGAGAAGGAGACGGGGGGAGAAGGAGACGGGGGGGGAGATGGAGACGGGGGGGGAGAAGGCGACGGGGGGAGATGGAGACGGGGGGGAGAAGGCGATGGGGGGGAGAAGGCGACGGGGGGGGAGAAGGAGACGGGGGGGAGAAGGCGACGGGGGGGAGAAGGAGACGGGGGGGGAGAAGGAGACGGGGGGGAGAAGGCGACGGGGGGGAGAAGGAGACGGGGGGGAGAAGGCGACGGGGGGAGAAGGCGACGGGGGGGGAGATGGAGACGGGGGGGGAGAAGGAGACGGGGGGGAGAAGGAGACGGGGGGGGAGATGGAGACGGGGGGAGAAGGCGACGGGGGGGAGAAGGAGACGGGGGGGGAGATGGAGACGGGGGGAGAAGGCGACGGGGGGGAGAAGGAGACGGGGGGGGAGATGGAGACGGGGGGAGAAGGCGATGGGGGGGGAGAAGGCGACGGGGGGGAGAAGGAGACGGGGGGGAGATGGAGACGGGGGGAGAAGGCGACGGGGGGAGATGGAGACGGGGGGAGAAGGCGATGGGGGGGAGAAGGCGACGGGGGGGGAGAAGGAGACGGGGGGGAGAAGGCGACGGGGGGAGATGGAGACGGGGGGGGAGAAGGAGACGGGGGGAGAAGGCGACGGGGGGGAGAAGGCGACGAGGGGGAGAAGGCGATGGGGGGGAGAAGGCGATGGGGGGAGAAGGAGACGGGGGGGGGAGAAGGCGACGGGGGGGGAGAAGGAGACGGGGGGGGAGATGGAGACGGGGGGAGAAGGAGACGGGGGGGAGAAGGCGACGGGGGGGAGAAGGCGACGGGGGGGGAGAAGGCGACGGGGGGGGAGAAGGAGACGGGGGGGAAGGAGACGGGGGGGAGAAGGAGACGGGGGGAGAAGGAGACGGGGGGAGAAGGAGACGGGGGGGAGAAGGAGACGGGGGGGGAGATGGAGACGGGGGGAGAAGGAGACGGGGGGGAGAAGGCGACGAGGGGGAGAAGGCGATGGGGGGGAGAAGGCGATGGGGGGGAGAAGGCGACGGGGGGAGAAGGAGACGGGGGGGGAGAAGGAGACGGGGGGAGAAGGAGACGGGGGGGAGAAGGCGACGGGGGGGAGAAGGCGACGAGGGGGGAGAAGGAGACGGGGGGGAGAAGGCGACGAGGGGGGAGAAGGAGACGGGGGGGGAGAAGGCGACGGGGGGGGAGAAGGCGACGGGGGGGAGGAGGAGACGGGGGGGGAGAAGGAGACGGGGGGGGAGAAGGTGACGGGGGGGGGAAGGCGACGGGGGGAGAAGGAGACGGGGGGAGAAGGAGACGGGGGGAGAAGGAGACGGGGGGGAGAAGGCGACGAGGGGGGAGAAGGAGACGGGGGGAGGAGGAGACGGGGGGGGAGAAGGAGACGGGGGGAGGAGGAGACGGGGGGAGAAGGAGACGGGGGGAGGAGGAGACGGGGGGGGAGAAGGCGACGGGGGGGAGAAGGAGACGGGGGGGAGAAGGAGACGGGGGGGAGAAGGAGACGGGGGGGGAGAAGGCGACGGGGGGAGAAGGAGACGGGGGGAGAAGGAGACGGGGGGAGAAGGCGACGGGGGGAGAAGGAGACGGGGGGGAGATGGAGACGGGGGGGAGAAGGAGACGGGGGGAGAAGGCGACGGGGGGAGAAGGAGACGGGGGGGGAGAAGGCGACGGGGGGGAGAAGGAGACGGGGGGGAGAAGGAGACGGGGGGAGAAGGCGACGGGGGGGGAGAAGGAGACGGGGGGGAGGAGGAGACGGGGGGAGAAGGAGACGGGGGGGGAGAAGGCGACGGGGGGGGAGAAGGCGACGGGGGGGGAGAAGGAGACGGGGGGAGAGAAGGAGACGGGGGGGAGGAGGAGACGGGGGGAGAAGGAGACGGGGGGGGAGAAGGCGACGGGGGGGGAGAAGGAGACGGGGGGGGAGAAGGCGACGGGGGGGAGATGGAGACGGGGGGGAGAAGGAGACGGGGGGGAGAAGGAGACGGGGGGGGAGAAGGCGACGGGGGGAGAAGGAGACGGGGGGGAGATGGAGACGGGGGGGAGAAGGAGACGGGGGGAGAAGGCGACGGGGGGAGAAGGAGACGGGGGGGAAATGGAGACGGGGGGGAGAAGGCGACGGGGGGAGAAGGCGACGGGGGGAGAAGGAGACGGGGGGGGAGAAGGCGACGGGGGGGAGAAGGAGACGGGGGGGAGAAGGAGACGGGGGGGAGAAGGCGACGGGGGGGGAGAAGGAGACGGGGGGGGAGGAGGAGACGGGGGGAGAAGGCGACGGGGGGGGAGAAGGCGACGGGGGGGAGAAGGAGACGGGGGGGAGAAGGCGACGGGGGGAGAAGGCGACGGGGGGAGAAGGAGACGTGGGGGAGATGGAGACGGGGGGGGAGAAGGCGACGGGGGGAGAAGGCGACGGGGGGAGAAGGAGACGGGGGGGGAGAAGGCGACGGGGGGGGAGAAGGCGACGGGGGGGAGAAGGCGACGGGGGGGGAGAAGGCGACGGGGGGGGAGAAGGCGACGGGGGGGAGAAGGAGACGGGGGGGAGAAGGCGACGGGGGGGGAGAAGGAGACGGGGGGGAGAAGGAGACGGGGGGGAGTAGGAGACGGGGGGGAGAAGGAGACGGGGGGGAGAAGGAGACGGGGGGGGGAGAAGGCGACGGGGGGGAGAAGGCGACGGGGGGAAAAGGAGACGGGGGGGAGAAGGAGACGGGGGGGAGAAGGAGACGGGGGGAGAAGGAGACGGGGGGAGAAGGCGACGGGGGGAGAAGGAGACGGGGGGGAGATGGAGACGGGGGGGGAGAAGGCGACGGGGGGGAGAAGGCGACGGGGGGAGAAGGCGACGGGGGGAGAAGGCGACGGGGGGAGAAGGCGACGGGGGGAGAAGGAGACGGGGGGGAGATGGAGACGGGGGGGAGAAGGAGACGGGGGGGGAGAAGGCGACGGGGGGGAGGAGGAGACGGGGGGAGAAGGAGACGGGGGGGGGAGAAGGCGACGGGGGGAGAAGGAGACGGGGGGGAGAAGGAGACGGGGGGGAGAAGGAGACGGGGGGGAGAAGGAGACGGGGGGGGAGAAGGAGACGGGGGGGGAGAAGGAGACGGGGGGGGAGAAGGAGACGGGGGGGAGAAGGAGACGGGGGGAGATGGAGACGGGGGGGAGAAGGAGACGGTGAGGAGAAGGAGACGGGGGGGGAGAAGGAGACGGGGGGGGAGAAGGAGACGGGGGGGAGAAGGAAACGGGGGGGGAAAAGGCGACGGGGGGGGAGAAGGCGACGGGGGGGGAGAAGGCGACGGGGGGGGAGAAGGCGACGGGGGGAGAGAAGGAGACGGGGGGGGAGAAGGCGACGGGGGGAGAAGGAGACGGGGGGGAGATGGAGACGGGGGGGAGAAGGAGACGGGGGGGAGGAGGAGACGGGGGGAGAAGGAGACGGGGGGGGAGAAGGCGACGGGGGGGGAGAAGGAGACGGGGGGGGAGAAGGCGACGGGGGGGGAGAAGGAGACGGGGGGGGAGAAGGAGACGGGGGGGGAGAAGGAGACGGGGGGGAGATGGAGACGGGGGGAGAAGGAGACGGGGGGGAGATGGAGACGGGGGGGAGAAGGCGACGGGGGGAGAAGGCGACGGGGGGAGAAGGAGACGGGGGGGGAGAAGGCGACGGGGGGGAGAAGGAGACGGGGGGGAGAAGGAGACGGGGGGAGAAGGCGACGGGGGGGGAGAAGGAGACGGGGGGGAGATGGAGACGGGGGGGAGAAGGCGACGGGGGGAGAAGGCGACGGGGGGAGAAGGAGACGGGGGGGGAGAAGGCGACGGGGGGGAGAAGGAGACGGGGGGGAGAAGGAGACGGGGGGAGAAGGCGACGGGGGGGGAGAAGGAGACGGGGGGGAGGAGGAGACGGGGGGAGAAGGCGACGGGGGGGGAGAAGGCGACGGGGGGGAGAAGGAGACGGGGGGGGAGAAGGCGACGGGGGGAGAAGGCGACGGGGGGAGAAGGAGACGTGGGGGAGATGGAGACGGGGGGGGAGAAGGCGACGGGGGGAGAAGGCGACGGGGGGAGAAGGAGACGGGGGGGGAGAAGGCGACGGGGGGGGAGAAGGCGACGGGGGGGGAGAAGGCGACAGGGGGGGAGAAGGCGACGGGGGGGGAGAAGGCGACGGGGGGGAGAAGGAGACGGGGGGGAGAAGGCGACGGGGGGGGAGAAGGAGACGGGGGGGAGAAGGAGACGGGGGGGAGTAGGAGACGGGGGGGAGAAGGAGACGGGGGGGAGAAGGAGACGGGGGGGGGAGAAGGCGACGGGGGGGAGAAGGCGACGGGGGGAGAAGGAGACGGGGGGGAGAAGGAGACGGGGGGGAGAAGGAGACGGGGGGAGAAGGAGACGGGGGGAGAAGGCGACGGGGGGAGAAGGAGACGGGGGGGAGATGGAGACGGGGGGGAGAAGGAGACGGGGGGGGAGAAGGCGACGGGGGGGAGGAGGAGACGGGGGGAGAAGGAGACGGGGGGGGAGAAGGCGACGGGGGGAGAAGGAGACGGGGGGGAGAAGGAGACGGGGGGGAGAAGGAGACGGGGGGGGAGAAGGAGACGGGGGGAGAGAAGGAGACGGGGGGGGAGAAGGAGACGGGGGGGGAGAAGGCGACGGGGGGGGAGAAGGAGACGGGGGGAGAGAAGGAGACGGGGGGGAGGAGGAGACGGGGGGAGAAGGAGACGGGGGGGGAGAAGGCGACGGGGGGGGAGAAGGAGACGGGGGGGGAGAAGGCGACGGGGGGGAGATGGAGACGGGGGGGAGAAGGAGACGGGGGGGAGAAGGAGACGGGGGGGGAGAAGGCGACGGGGGGAGAAGGAGACGGGGGGGAGATGGAGACGGGGGGGAGAAGGAGACGGGGGGAGAAGGCGACGGGGGGAGAAGGAGACGGGGGGGAGATGGAGACGGGGGGGAGAAGGCGACGGGGGGAGAAGGCGACGGGGGGAGAAGGAGACGGGGGGGGAGAAGGCGACGGGGGGGAGAAGGAGACGGGGGGAGAAGGCGACGGGGGGGGAGAAGGAGACGGGGGGGAGGAGGAGACGGGGGGAGAAGGCGACGGGGGGGGAGAAGGCGACGGGGGGGAGAAGGAGACGGGGGGGAGAAGGCGACGGGGGGAGAAGGCGACGGGGGGGGAGAAGGCGACGGGGGGGAGAAGGAGACGGGGGGGAGAAGGCGACGGGGGGAGAAGGCGACGGGGGGAGAAGGAGACGTGGGGGAGATGGAGACGGGGGGGGAGAAGGCGACGGGGGGAGAAGGCGACGGGGGGAGAAGGAGACGGGGGGGGAGAAGGCGACGGGGGGGGAGAAGGCGACGGGGGGGGAGAAGGCGACGGGGGGGGAGAAGGCGACGGGGGGGAGAAGGAGACGGGGGGGAGAAGGCGACGGGGGGGGAGAAGGAGACGGGGGGGAGAAGGAGACGGGGGGGAGTAGGAGACGGGGGGGAGAAGGAGACGGGGGGGAGAAGGAGACGGGGGGGGGAGAAGGCGACGGGGGGGAGAAGGCGACGGGGGGAGAAGGAGACGGGGGGGAGAAGGAGACGGGGGGGAGAAGGAGACGGGGGGAGAAGGAGACGGGGGGAGAAGGCGACGGGGGGAGAAGGAGACGGGGGGGAGATGGAGACGGGGGGGGAGAAGGCGACGGGGGGGAGAAGGCGACGGGGGGAGAAGGCGACGGGGGGAGAAGGCGACGGGGGGGAGGAGGCGACGGGGGGAGAAGGAGACGGGGGGGGAGAAGGCGACGGGGGGGGAGAAGGAGACGGGGGGAGAAGGAGACGGGGGGGAGAAGGAGACGGGGGGGGAGAAGGAGACGGGGGGGAGTAGGAGACGGGGGGGAGAAGGCGACGGGGGGAGAAGGAGACGGGGGGGAGATGGAGACGGGGGGGAGAAGGAGACGGGGGGAGAAGGCGACGGGGGGAGAAGGAGACGGGGGGGAGATGGAGACGGGGGGGAGAAGGCGACGGGGGGAGAAGGCGACGGGGGGAGAAGGAGACGGGGGGGGAGAAGGCGACGGGGGGAGAAGGAGACGGGGGGGAGATGGAGACGGGGGGGAGAAGGAGACGGGGGGAGAAGGCGACGGGGGGAGAAGGAGACGGGGGGGAGATGGAGACGGGGGGGAGAAGGCGACGGGGGGAGAAGGCGACGGGGGGGGAGAAGGAGACGGGGGGGAGAAGGAGACGGGGGGGAGAAGGCGACGGGGGGAGAAGGCGACGGGGGGAGAAGGAGACGTGGGGGAGATGGAGACGGGGGGGGAGAAGGCGACGGGGGGAGAAGGCGACGGGGGGAGAAGGAGACGGGGGGGGAGAAGGCGACGGGGGGGGAGAAGGCGACGGGGGGGGAGAAGGCGACGGGGGGGGAGAAGGCGACGGGGGGGGAGAAGGCGACGGGGGGGAGAAGGAGACGGGGGGGAGAAGGCGACGGGGGGGAGAAGGAGACGGGGGGGAGTAGGAGACGGGGGGGAGAAGGAGACGGGGGGGAGAAGGAGACGGGGGGGGGAGAAGGCGACGGGGGGGAGAAGGCGACGGGGGGAGAAGGAGACGGGGGGGAGAAGGAGACGGGGGGGAGAAGGAGACGGGGGGAGAAGGAGACGGGGGGAGAAGGCGACGGGGGGAGAAGGAGACGGGGGGGAGATGGAGACGGGGGGGGAGAAGGCGACGGGGGGGAGAAGGCGACGGGGGGAGAAGGCGACGGGGGGAGAAGGCGACGGGGGGAGAAGGCGACGGGGGGAGAAGGAGACGGGGGGGAGATGGAGACGGGGGGGAGAAGGAGACGGGGGGGGAGAAGGCGACGGGGGGGAGGAAGAGACGGGGGGAGAAGGAGACGGGGGGGGAGAAGGCGACGGGGGGAGAAGGAGACGGGGGGGAGAAGGAGACGGGGGGGAGAAGGAGACGGGGGGGGAGAAGGCGACGGGGGGGGGAGAAGGAGACGGGGGGGAGAAGGAGACGGGGGGGGAGAAGGAGACGGGGGGGGAGAAGGAGACGGGGGGGAGAAGGAGACGGGGGGGGAGAAGGCGACGGGGGGGGAGAAGGCGACGGGGGGGGAGAAGGCGACGGGGGGGGAGAAGGAGACGGGGGGGGAGAAGGAGACGGGGGGGGAGAAGGAGACGGGGGGAGAAGGCGATGGGGGGAGAAGGAGACGGGGGGGAGAAGGCGACGGGGGGGGAGAAGGCGACGGGGGGGGAGAAGGAGACGGGGGGGGAGAAGGAGACGGGGGGGGAGAAGGAGACGGGGGGAGAAGGCGATGGGGGGAGAAGGAGACGGGGGGGAGATGGAGACGGGGGGAGAAGGAGACGGGGGGAGAAGGCGACGGGGGGGAGATGGAGACGGGGGGGAGAAGGAGACGGGGGGGGAGAAGGCGACGGGGGGGGAGAAGGCGACGGGGGGGGAGAAGGCGACGGGGGGGAGATGGAGACGGGGGGGAGAAGGAGACGGGGGGGAGAAGGAGACGGGGGGGGAGAAGGCGACGGGGGGGGAGAAGGAGACGGGGGGGGAGAAGGCGACGGGGGGAGAAGGAGACGGGGGGGAGAAGGAGACGGGGGGGAGAAGGCGACGGGGGGGGAGAAGGAGACGGGGGGGGAGAAGGCGACGGGGGGAGAAGGAGACGGGGGGGAGAAGGAGACGGGGGGGAGATGGAGACGGGGGGGGAGAAGGAGACGGGGGGGGAGAAGGCGACGGGGGGAGAAGGAGACGGGGGGGGAGAAGGAGACGGGGGGGAGAAGGAGACGGGGGGAGAGAAGGAGACGGGGGGAGAAGGCGACGGGGGGAGAAGGCGACGGGGGGAGAAGGCGACGGGGGGAGAAGGCGACGGGGGGGGGAAGGAGACGGGGGGGGGAAGGAGACGGGGGGGGAAAAGGGGACGGGGGGAGAAGGCGACGGGGGGAGAAGGCGACGGGGGGAGAAGGCGACGGGGGGGAGAAGGAGACGGGGGGGGAGAAGGCGACGGGGGGGGAGAAGGAGACGGGGGGGGGAAGGAGACGGGGGGGAGATGGAGACGGGGGGGGAGAAGGAGACGGGGGGGAGAAGGAGACGGGGGGAGAAGGAGACGGGGGGGAGAAGGAGACGGGGGGAGAAGGAGACGGGGGGGGAGAAGGAGACGGGGGGGGAGAAGGAGACGGGGGGGAGACGGCGACGGGGGGGGAGAAGGCGACGGGGGGAGAAGGAGACGGGGGGGAGAAGGAGACGGGGGGGGAGAAGGAGACGGGGGGGGAGAAGGAGACGGGGGGGAGATGGAGACGGGGGGGGAGAAGGAGACGGGGGGAGAAGGAGACGGGGGGGGAGAAGGAGACGGGGGGGGAGAAGGCGACGGGGGGAGAAGGAGACGGGGGGGGAGAAGGCGACGGGGGGGAGAAGGCGACGGGGGGGAGATGGAGACGGGGGGGAGAAGGAGACGGGGGGGAGAAGGAGACGGGGGGGGAGAAGGAGACAGGGGGGGAGAAGGAGACGGGGGGGAGATGGAGACGGGGGGGAGAAGGAGACGGGGGGGAGAAGGAGACGGGGGGGGAGAAGGAGACGGGGGGGAGAAGGCGACGGGGGGGGAGAAGGCGACGGGGGGAGAAGGCGACGGGGGGAGAAGGCGACGGGGGGAGAAGGCGACGGGGGGGAGAAGGAGACGGGGGGGGGAAGGAGACGGGGGGGGAGAAGGCGACGGGGGGAGAAGGCGACGGGGGGAGAAGGCGACGGGGGGAGAAGGCGACGGGGGGGAGAAGGAGACGGGGGGGGAGAAGGCGACGGGGGGGGAGAAGGAGACGGGGGGGGGAAGGAGACGGGGGGGAGATGGAGACGGGGGGGGAGAAGGAGACGGGGGGGGAGAAGGAGACGGGGGGGAGATGGAGACGGGGGGAGAAGGAGACGGGGGGGGAGAAGGAGACGGGGGGGGGAAGGAGACGGGGGGGAGAAGGCGACGGGGGGGGAGAAGGCGACGGGGGGAGAAGGCGACGGGGGGAGAAGGCGACGGGGGGGGAGAAGGCGACGGGGGGGAGAAGGCGACGGGGGGAGAAGGCGACGGGGGGGGGGGAGAAGGCGACGGGGGGAAGGAGACGGGGGGAGAAGGCGACGGGGGGGAGAAGGCGACGGGGGGGGGAGAAGGAGACGGGGGGGGAGAAGGAGACGGGGGGGAGAAGGCGACGGGGGGAGAAGGCGACGGGGGGGGAGAAGGAGACGGGGGGGGGAGAAGGCGACGGGGTGGGAGAAGGCAACGGGGGGGGAGAAGGAGACGGGGGGAGAAGGCGACGGGGGGGGAGAAGGAGACGGGGGGAGGAGGCGACGGGGGGGGGAGAAGGCGACGGGGGGGGAGAAGGAGACGGGGGGGGGAGAAGGAGACGGGGGGGGAGAAGGCGACGGGGGGAGAAGGAGACGGGGGGAGAAGGAGACGGGGGGAGAAGGCGACGGGGGGGGAGAAGGAGACGGGGGGAGGAGGCGACGGGGGGGGGAGAAGGCGACGGGGGGGGAGAAGGCGACGGGGGGGGAGAAGGAGACGGGGGGGGAGAAGGAGACGGGGGGAGAAGGGCGACGGGGGGGGGGAGAAGGCGACGGGGGGGGAGAAGGAGACGGGGGCGGGGAGAAGGAGACGGGGGGGGAGAAGGCGACGGGGGGAGGAGGCGACGGGGGGGGAGAAGGAGACGGGGGGGGAAAAGGAGACGGGGGGGGGGAGAAGGAGACGGGGGGGAGAAGGCGACGGGGGGAGAAGGAGACGGGGGGGGAGAAGGAGACGGGGGGGGGAGAAGGAGACGGGGGGGGAGAAGGCGACGGGGGGGGAGAAGGAGACGGGGGGGGAGAAGGCGACGGGGGGGGAGAAGGAGACGGGGGGGGGGAGAAGGAGACGGGGGGAGAAGGAGACGGGGGGAGAAGGCGACGGGGGGAGAAGGCGACGGGGGGGAGAAGGAGACGGGGGGGGGAGAAGGCGACGGGGGGGGGAGAAGGCGTCGGGGGGAGAAGGCGACGGGGGGGAGAAGGAGACGGGGGGAGAAGGGGACGGGGGGAGGAGGAGACGGGGGGGAGAAGGCGACGTGGGGAGAAGGCGACGGGGGGGAGAAGGAGACGGGGGGAGAAGGCGACGGGGGGAGAAGGCGACGGGGGGGGGGAGAAGGCGACGGGGGGGGGAGAAGGCGACGGGGGGGGAGAAGGCGACGGGGGGAGAAGGGAGACGGGGGGGGAGAAGGAGACGGGGGGGAGAAGGAGACGGGGGGGAGAAGGAGACGGGGGGGAGAAGGAGACGGTGGGGGAGAAGGAGACGGGGGGAGGAGGAGACGGGGAGGAGGAGGAGACGGGGGGGAGAAGGAGACAGGGGGGGAGAAGGAGACGGGGGGAGAAGGAGACGGGGGGGGAGAAGGAGACGGGGGGGGGAGAGAAGGCGACGGGGGGGGAGAAGGCGACGGGGGGAGAAGGAGACGGGGGGGGAGAAGGCGACGGGGGGGGAGAAGGCGACGGGGGGGGAGAAGGCGACGGGGGGGGAGAAGGCGACGGGGGGGAGATGGAGACGGGGGGGAGAAGGAGACGGGGGGGGAGAAGGCGACGGGGGGGGAGAAGGCGACAGGGGGAGAAGGAGACGGGGGGGGAGAAGGAGACGGGGGGGGAGAAGGAGACGGGGGGGGAGAAGGAGACGGGGGGGAGAAGGACACGGGGGGGGAGAAGGAGACGGGGGGGGAGAAGGAGACGGGGGGGGGAGAAGGAGACGGGGGGGGAGAAGGAGACGGGGGGGAGAAGGAGACGGGGGGGGAGAAGGAGACGGGGGGGAGAAGGAGACGGGGGGGGAGAAGGAGACGGGGGGGGGAGAAGGAGACGGGGGGGAGAAGGAGACGGGGGGGGAGAAGGAGACGGGGGGGAGAAGGAGACGGGGGGGAGAAGGAGACGGGGGGAGAAGGAGACGGGGGGGGAGAAGGCGACGGGGGGAGAAGGAGACGGGGGGGGGAGAAGGCGACGGGGGGAGAAGGAGACGGGGGGAGAAGGAGACGGGGGGGGAGAAGGAGACGGGGGGAGAAGGAGACGGGGGGGGAGAAGGAGACGGGGGGGGAGAAGGAGACGGGGGGGGAGAAGGAGACGGGGGGGAGAAGGAGACGGGGGGGAGAAGGAGACGGGGGGGAGAAGGAGACGGGGGGGGAGAAGGAGACGGGGGGGAGAAGGAGACGGGGGGGAGAAGGAGACGGGGGGGAGAAGGAGACGGGGGGGAGAAGGAGACGGGGGGGGAGAAGGCGACGGGGGGAGAAGGAGACGGGGGGAGAAGGAGACGGGGGGGAGAAGGAGACGGGGGGGAGAAGGAGACGGGGGGGAGAAGGAGACGGGGGGGGAGAAGGCGACGGGGGGGAGAAGGAGACGGGGGGGGGAGAAGGAGACGGGGGGGGAGAAGGAGACGGGGGGGGAGAAGGCGACGGGGGGAGAAGGAGACGGGGGGAGAAGGAGACGGGGGGAGAAGGAGACGGGGGGGGAGAAGGAGACGGGGGGAGAAGGAGACGGGGGGAGAAGGAGACGGGGGGGAGAAGGAGACGGGGGGAGAAGGAGACGGGGGGAGAAGGAGACGGGGTGGGAGAAGGAGACGGGGGGGGAGAAGGCGACGGGGGGGAGAAGGAGACGGGGGGGGAGAAGGCGACGGGGGGGAGAAGGAGACGGGGGGGGAGAAGGAGACGGGGGGGGAGAAGGAGACGGGGGGGAGAAGGCGACGGGGGGAGAAGGAGACGGGGGGGAGAAGGAGACGGGGGGGAGAAGGAGACGGGGGGAGAAGGAGACGGGGTGGGAGAAGGAGACGGGGGGGGAGAAGGCGACGGGGGGGAGAAGGAGACGGGGGGGGAGAAGGAGACGGGGGGGGAGAAGGAGACGGGGGGGGAGAAGGCGACGGGGGGGAGAAGGAGACGGGGGGAGAAGGAGACGGGGGGGGAGAAGGAGACGGGGGGGAGAAGGAGACGGGGGGGGAGAAGGAGACGGGGGGGGAGAAGGCGACGGGGGGAGAAGGAGACGGGGGGAGAAGGAGACGGGGGGGAGAAGGCGACGGGGGGAGAAGGCGACGGGGGGGGGAGAAGGAGACGGGGGGGGAGAAGGAGACGGGGGGGGAGAAGGAGACGGGGGGGGAGAAGGAGACGGGGGGGGGGAGAAGGCAACGGGGGGAGGAGGAGACGGGGGGGGAGAAGGAGACGGGGGGGAGAAGGAGACGGGGGGGAGAAGGAGAAGGGGGGAGGGGAGAGGAGACGGGGGGGGAGAAGGCGACGGGGGGGGAGAAGGCAACGGGGGGAGGAGGAGACGGGGGGGGGAGAAGGAGACGGGGGGGAGAAGGCGACGGGGGGGGGAGAAGGCAACGGGGGGAGGAGGAGACGGGGGGGGAGAAGGAGACGGGGGGGAGAAGGCGACGGGGGGGGAGAAGGAGAGGACGGGGGGGAGAAGGAGACGGGGGGAGAAGGAGACGGGGGGGGGAGAAGGAGACGGGGGGGAGAAGGCGACGGGGGGAGGAGGAGACGGGGGGGAGGAGGAGACGGGGGGGGGAGAAGGAGACGGGGGGGGAGAAGGAGACGGGGGGGGGAGAAGGCGACGGGGGGAGAAGGAGACGGGGGGAGAAGGAGACGGGGGGGGAGAAGGAGACGGGGGGAGAAGGAGACGGGGGGAGAAGGAAGACGGGGGGGAGAAGGAGACGGGGGGAGAAGGAGACGGGGGGGAGGAGGAGACGGGGGGGGAGAAGGAGACGGGGGGAGAAGGAGACGGGGGGGAGAAGGCGACGGGGGGAGGAGGAGACGGGGGGGAGGAGGAGACGGGGGGGGAGAAGGAGACGGGGGGGGAGAAGGAGACGGGGGGAGAAGGAGACGGGGGGGGAGGAGGAGACGGGGGGAGAAGGAGACGGGGGGGGAGAAGGAAACGGGGGGGGAGAAGGAGACGGGGGGGAGGAGGAGACGGGGGGGAGAAGGAGACGGGGGGAGAAGGAGACGGGGGGAGAAGGAGACGGGGGGAGAAGGAGACGGGGGGGAGAAGGAGACGGGGGGGGAGAAGGAGACGGGGGGAGAAGGCGACGGGGGGGGAGAAGGAGACGGGGGGGAGGAGGAGACGGGGGGAGAAGGAGACGGGGGGAGAAGGAGACGGGGGGGGGAGAAGGAGACGGGGGGGGGAGAAGGAGACGGGGGGGGAGAAGGAGACGGGGGGGAGGAGGAGACGGGGGGGAGAAGGAGACGGGGGGAGAAGGAGACGGGGGGAGAAGGAGACGGGGGGAGAAGGAGACGGGGGGGAGAAGGCGACGGGGGGGAGGAGGAGACGGGGGGAGAAGGCGACGGGGGGGGAAGGAGACGGGGGGGAGAAGGAGACGGGGGGAGAAGGAGACGGGGGGGGAGAAGGAGACGGGGGGAGAAGGCGACGGGGGGAGAAGGACGGGGGGGGAGAAGGAGACGGGGGGAGAAGGCGACGGGGGGGAGAAGGAGACGGGGGGAGAAGGCGACGGGGGGAGAAGGAGACGGGGGGGGGAGAAGGAGACGGGGGGAGAAGGCGACGGGGGGAGAAGGAGACGGGGGGGAGAAGGCGACGGGGGGAGAAGGAGACGGGGGGGAGAAGGAGACGGGGGGGAGAAGGCGACGGGGGGGGAGAAGGCGACGGGGGGGGAGGAGGAGACGGGGGGGAGAAGGAGACGGGGGGAGAAGGAGACGGGGGGGAGAAGGAGACGGGGGGGAGAAGGAGACGGGGGGAGAAGGCGACGGGGGGGGAGAAGGCGACGGGGGGGGAGGAGGAGACGGGGGGGAGAAGGCGACGGGGGGGGGAAGGAGACGGGGGGAGAAGGAGACGGGGGGAGAAGGAGACGGGGGGGGAGAAGGAGACGGGGGGAGAAGGCGACGGGGGAGAAGGAGACGGGGGGGAGAAGGAGACGGGGGGAGAAGGAGACGGGGGGGAGAAGGAGACGGGGGGAGAAGGAGACGGGGGGGGAGAAGGAGACGGGGGGGAGAAGGAGACGGGGGGGGAGAAGGAGACGGGGGGGGAGAAGGAGACGGGGGGGGAGAAGGAGACGGGGGGGGAGAAGGCGACGGGGGGGGAGAAGGACACGGGGGGAGAAGGCGACGGGGGGAGAAGGAGACGGGGGGGGAGAAGGAGACGGGGGGGAGAAGGAGACGGGGGGGAGAAGGAGACGGGGGGGAGAAGGAGACGGGGGGAGAAGGAGACGGGGGGGAGAAGGCGACAGGGGGAGAAGGAGACGGGGGGGAGAAGGCGACGGGGGGGGAGAAGGCGATGGGGGGGAGAAGGCGACGGGGGGAGAAGGAGACGGGGGGAGAAGGAGACGGGGGGGAGAAGGCGACGGGGGGGGAGAAGGCGACGGGGGGGAGAAGGAGACGGGGGAGAAGGAGACGGGGGGGAGAAGGAGACGGGGGGGAGAAGGAGACGGGGGGAGAAGGAGACGGGGGGGAGAAGGAGACGGGGGGAGAAGGAGACGGGGGGGAGAAGGAGACGGGGGGGGAGAAGGCGACGGGGGGGAGAAGGAGACGGGGGGGAGAAGGAGACGGGGGGGAGAAGGAGACGGGGGGAGAAGGAGACGGGGGGGAGAAGGAGACGGGGGGGAGAAGGCGACGGGGGGAGAAGGAGACGGGGGGGAGAAGGAGACGGGGGGGAGAAGGCGACGGGGGGAGAAGGAGACGGGGGGGAGAAGGAGACGGGGGGGAGAAGGAGACGGGGGGAGAAGGAGACGGG
The DNA here is from genome assembly GCF_037043375.1 of Chiloscyllium plagiosum. NCBI lineage: Eukaryota > Metazoa > Chordata > Chondrichthyes > Orectolobiformes > Hemiscylliidae > Chiloscyllium > Chiloscyllium plagiosum. The sequence goes on along the minus strand of NW_028270180.1, from coordinate 37,314,604 downwards.
GGGGAGAAGGAGACGGGGGGAGAAGGAGACGGGGGGAGAAGGCGACGGGGGGAGAAGGAGACGGGGGGAGAAGGAGACGGGGGGGAGAAGGAGACGGGGGGAGAAGGAGACGGGGGGAGAAGGAGACGGGGGGAGAAGGCGACGGGGGGGAGAAGGAGACGGGGGGAGAAGGCGACGGGGGGAGAAGGCGACGGGGGGGAGAAGGCGACGGGGGGAGAAGGCGACGGGGGGGAGAAGGCGACGGGGGGAGAAGGCGACGGGGGGAGAAGGAGACGGGGGGGAGAAGGCGACGGGGGGGGAGAAGGCGACGGGGGGGAGAAGGAGACGGGGGGAGAAGGAGACGGGGGGGAGAAGGCGACGGGGGGAGGAGGAGACGGGGGGGAGAAGGAGACGGGGGGAGAAGGAGACGGGGGGAGAAGGAGACGGGGGGGGAGAAGGCGACGGGGGGGGGGAGAAGGCGACGGGGGGGAAAAGGCGACAGGGGGGGAGAAGGCGACTGGGGGGGAGAAGGCGACGGGGGGAGAAGGAGACGGGGGGAGAAGGAGACGGGGGGGGAGAAGGCGACGGGGGGAGGAGACGGGGGGAGAAGGCGACGGGGGGGGAGAAGGCGAAGGGGGGGGAAAAGGCGACGGGGGGGGAGAAGGCGACGGGGGGAGAAGGAGACGGGGGGGAGAAGGCGACGGGGGGAGAAGGAGACGGGGGGAGAAGGAGACGGGGGGAGAAGGAGACGGGGGGGAGAAGGAGACGGGGGGAGAAGGAGACGGGGGGAGAAGGAGACGGGGGGGGAGAAGGCGACGGGGGGGGGGAGAAGGCGACGGGGGGGAGAAGGCGACGGGGGGGAGAAGGCGACGGGGGGGGGAGAAGGCGACGGGGGGGAGAAGGCGACGGGGGGGGAGAAGGCGACAGGGGGGGGAGAAGGAGACGGGGGGGAAGGCGACGGGGGGGAGAAGGCGACGGGGGGAGAAGGCGACGGGGGGAGAAGGCGACGGGGGGGAGAAGGCGACGGGGGGGAGAAGGAGACGGGGGGGAGAAGGAGACGGGGGGAGAAGGAGACGGGGGGAGAAGGCGACGGGGGGGAGAAGGCGACGGGGGGGGAGAAGGAGACGGGGGGAGAAGGCGACAGGGGGGGGAGAAGGAGACGGGGGGGAAGGCGACGGGGGGGAGAAGGCGACGGGGGGAGAAGGCGACGGGGGGGAGAAGGCGACGGGGGGAGAAGGCGACGGGGGGGAGAAGGAGACGGGGGGGAGAAGGCGACGGGGGGGGAGAAGGAGACGGGGGGAGAAGGAGACGGGGGGGAGAAGGCGACGGGGGGGGAGAAGGAGACGGGGGGGGAGAAGGAGACGGGGGAGAAGGCGACGGGGGGGAGAAGGCGACGGGGGGGAGAAGGCGACGGGGGGAGAAGGAGACGGGGGGGAGAAGGAGACGGGGGGGGAGAAGGAGACGGGGGGGGAAAGGCGACGGGGGGGAGAAGGCGACGGGGGGGAGAAGGAGACGGGGGGGAGAAGGAGACGGGGGGAGAAGGAGACGGGGGGAGAAGGAGACGGGGGGAGAAGGAGACGGGGGGGGAGAAGGAGACGGGGGGAGAAGGCGACGGGGGGGAGGAGGAGACGGGGGGGAGAAGGAGACGGGGGGGAGAAGGCGACAGGGGGAGAAGGCGACGGGGGGAGAAGGAGACGGGGGGAGAAGGAGACGGGGGGGAGAAGGAGACGGGGGGGGGAGAAGGTGACAGGGGGAGAAGGCGACGGGGGGAGAAGGAGACGGGGGGAGAAGGAGACGGGGGGGAGAAGGAGACGGGGGAGAGAAGGAGACGGGGGAGAGAAGGAGATGGGGGGGAGAAGGAGACGGGGGGGGAGAAAGCGACGGGGGGAGAAGGAGACGGGGGGAGAAGGAGACGGGGGGGGGAGAAGGCGACGGGGGGAGAAGGCGACGGGGGGAGAAGGCGACGGGGGGGGAGAAGGAGACGGGGGGAGAAGGCGACGGGGGGAGAAGGCGACGGGGGGGGAGAAGGAGACGGGGGGAGAAGGCGACGGGGGGAGAAGGAGACGGGGGGGGAGAAGGAGACGGGGGGGAGAAGGCGACGGGGGGGGAGAAGGAGACGGGGGGAGAAGGAGACGGGGGGGAGAAGGCGACGGGGGGGGAGAAGGAGACGGGGGGGGAGAAGGAGACGGGGGAGAAGGCGACGGGGGGGGAGAAGGAGACGGGGGGAGAAGGAGACGGGGGGGAGAAGGCGACGGGGGGAGAAGGCGACGGGGGGAGAAGGCGACGGGGGGAGAAGGCGACGGGGGGGAGAAGGAGACGGGGGAGAGAAGGAGACGGGGGGGAGAAGGAGACGGGGGGGGAGAAAGCGACGGGGGGAGAAGGCGACGGGGGGAGAAGGCGACGGGGGGGAGGAGGAGACGGGGGGGGAGAAGGCGACGGGGGGAGAAGGCGACGGGGGGAGAAGGCGACGGGGGGGGATAAGGAGACGGGGGGGAGAAGGAGACGGGGGGGGAGAAGGCGACGGGGGGGGATAAGGAGACGGGGGGAGAAGGAGACGGGGGGGGAGAAGGCGACGGGGGGAGAAGGCGACGGGGGGGGATAAGGAGACGGGGGGGAGAAGGAGACGGGGGGGGAGAAGGCGACGGGGGGAGAAGGCGACGGGGGGAGAAGGCGACGGGGGGAGAAGGTGACGGGGGGGGAGAAGGCGACGGGGGGAGAAGGAGACGGGGGGGGAGAAGAAGACGGGGGGGAGAAGGCGACGGGGGGGAGAAGGAGACGGGGGGGGAGAAGGAGATGGGGGGAGAAGGAGACGGGGGGAGAAGGAGACGGGGGGGAGAAGGAGACGGGGGGGAGAAGGAGACGGGGGGGAGAAGGAGACGGGGGGGAGAAGGAGACGGGGGGGAGAAGGCGACGGGGGGGGATAAGGAGACGGGGGGGGAGAAGGAGACGGGGGGGGAGAAGGAGACGGGGGGGGAGAAGAAGACGGGGGGGAGAAGGCGACGGGGGGGAGAAGGAGACGGGGGGGGAGAAGGAGACGGGGGGAGAAGGAGACGGGGGGAGAAGGAGACGGGGGGGAGAAGGAGACGGGGGGGGAGAAGGAGACGGGGGGAGAAGGCGACGGGGGGGGATAAGGAGACGGGGGGGGAGAAGGAGACGGGGGGGAGAAGGCGACGGGGGGAGAAGGCGACGGGGGGAGAAGGCGACGGGGGGGAGAAGGGGACGGGGGGGGAGAAGACGACGGGGGGGGAGAAGGAGACGGGGGGGGAGAAGGCGACGGGGGGAGAAGGAGACGGGGGGAGAAGGAGACGGGGGGGAGAAGGAGACGGGGGGAGAAGGGGACGGGGGGGGAGAAGGCGACGGGGGGGGATAAGGAGACGGGGGGGGAGAAGGAGACGGGGGGGAGAAGGGGACGGGGGGGGAGAAGGAGACGGGGGGGGAGAAGGCGACGGGGGGGGATAAGGAGACGGGGGGGGAGAAGGCGACGGGGGGGGATAAGGAGACGGGGGGGAGGAGGCGACGGGGGGATAAGGAGACGGGGGGGAGAAGGAGACGGGGGGGGGAGAAGGCGACGGGGGGAGAAGGGGACGGGGGGGAGATGGAGACGGGGGGGGATAAGGCGACGGGGGGGGAGAAGGAGACGGGGGGGGAGAAGGCGACGGGGGGGGATAAGGAGACGGGGGGAGAAGGGGACGGGGGGGAGAAGGCGACGGGGGGAGAAGGGGACGGGGGGGGAGAAGGCGACGGGGGGGGAGAAGGAGACGGGGGGAGAAGGCGACGGGGGGGAGAAGGAGACGGGGGAGGAGAAGGAGACGGGGGGGAGAAGGAGACGGGGGGAGAAGGCGACGGGGGGGAGAAGGAGACGGGGGGAGAAGGCGACGGGGGGGAGAAGGAGACGGGGGAGGAGAAGGAGACGGGGGGGGAGAAGGAGACGGGGGGGAGAAGGCGACGGGGGGAGAAGGCGACGGGGGGGAGAAGGAGACGGGGGGAGAAGGCGACGGGGGGGAGAAGGAGACGGGGGGGAGAGAAGGAGACGGGGGGAGAAGGCGACGGGGGGGGAGAAGGAGACGGGGGAGGAGAAGGAGACGGGGGGGGAGAAGGAGACGGGGGGGAGAAGGCGACGGGGGGAGAAGGCGACGGGGGGGAGAAGGAGACGGGGGGAGAAGGCGACGGGGGGGAGAAGGAGACGGGGGGAGAGAAGGAGACGGGGGGGAGAAGGAGACGGGGGGAGAAGGCGACGGGGGGGAGAAGGAGACGGGGGGGGAGAAGGCGACGGGGGGGGGAAGGCGACGGGGGGGGAGAAGGCGACGGGGGGGGGAGAAGGCGACGGGGGGGGAGAAGGCGACGGGGGGGGAGAAGGAGACGGGGGGGAGAAGGCGACGGGGGGGAGAAGGGGACGGGGGGGGAGAAGGCGACGGGGGGGGGAAGGCGACGGGGGGGAGAAGGCGACGGGGGGAGAAGGCGACGGGGGAGAAGGCGACGGGGGGGAAGGAGACGGGGGGGGAGAAGGAGACGGGGGGGGAGAAGGAGACGGCGGGGGAGAAGGAGACGGGGGGGGAGAAGGAGACGGGGGGGGAGAAGGAGACGGGGGGGGAGAAGGAGACGGGGGGGAGAAGGCGACGGGGGGGGATAAGGAGACGGGGGGAGAAGGAGACGGGGGGTGAGAAGGAGACGGGGGGGGAAGGAGACAGGGGGGGAGAAGGAGACGGGGGGGGAGAAGGAGACGGGGGGGGAGAAGGAGACGGGGGGGGAGAAGGCGACGGGGGGGAGAAGGCGACGGGGGGGAGAAGGAGACGGGGGGGAGAAGGAGACGGGGGGAGAAGGAGACGGGGGGAGAAGGAGACGGGGGGAGAAGGAGACGGGGGGGGAGAAGGAGACGGGGGGAGAAGGCGACGGGGGGGAGGAGGAGACGGGGGGGAGAAGGAGACGGGGGGGAGAAGGCGACAGGGGGAGAAGGCGACGGGGGGAGAAGGAGACGGGGGGAGAAGGAGACGGGGGGGAGAAGGAGACGGGGGGGGAGAAGGTGACAGGGGGAGAAGGCGACGGGGGGAGAAGGAGACGGGGGGAGAAGGAGACGGGGGGGAGAAGGAGACGGGGGAGAGAAGGAGATGGGGGGGAGAAGGAGACGGGGGGGGAGAAAGCGACGGGGGGAGAAGGAGACGGGGGGAGAAGGAGACGGGGGGGGGAGAAGGCGACGGGGGGAGAAGGCGACGGGGGGAGAAGGCGACGGGGGGGGAGAAGGAGACGGGGGGAGAAGGCGACGGGGGGAGAAGGCGACGGGGGGGGAGAAGGAGACGGGGGGAGAAGGCGACGGGGGGAGAAGGAGACGGGGGGGGAGAAGGAGACGGGGGGGAGAAGGCGACGGGGGGGGAGAAGGAGACGGGGGGAGAAGGAGACGGGGGGGAGAAGGCGACGGGGGGGGAGAAGGAGACGGGGGGGGAGAAGGAGACGGGGGAGAAGGAGACGGGGGGAGAAGGAGACGGGGGGGAGAAGGCGACGGGGGGAGAAGGCGACGGGGGGAGAAGGCGACGGGGGGAGAAGGCGACGGGGGGAGAAGGCGACGGGGGGGAGAAGGAGACGGGGGAGAGAAGGAGACGGGGGGGAGAAGGAGACGGGGGGGGAGAAAGCGACGGGGGGAGAAGGCGACGGGGGGAGAAGGCGACGGGGGGGAGGAGGAGACGGGGGGGGAGAAGGCGACGGGGGGAGAAGGCGACGGGGGGAGAAGGCGACGGGGGGGGATAAGGAGACGGGGGGGAGAAGGAGACGGGGGGGGAGAAGGCGACGGGGGGGGATAAGGAGACGGGGGGAGAAGGAGACGGGGGGGGAGAAGGCGACGGGGGGAGAAGGCGACGGGGGGGGATAAGGAGACGGGGGGGAGAAGGAGACGGGGGGGGAGAAGGCGACGGGGGGAGAAGGCGACGGGGGGAGAAGGCGACGGGGGGAGAAGGTGACGGGGGGGGAGAAGGCGACGGGGGGAGAAGGAGACGGGGGGGGAGAAGAAGACGGGGGGGAGAAGGCGACGGGGGGGAGAAGGAGACGGGGGGGGAGAAGGAGATGGGGGGAGAAGGAGACGGGGGGAGAAGGAGACGGGGGGGAGAAGGAGACGGGGGGGAGAAGGAGACGGGGGGGAGAAGGAGACGGGGGGGAGAAGGAGACGGGGGGGAGAAGGCGACGGGGGGGGATAAGGAGACGGGGGGGGAGAAGGAGACGGGGGGGGAGAAGGAGACGGGGGGGGAGAAGAAGACGGGGGGGAGAAGGCGACGGGGGGGAGAAGGAGACGGGGGGGGAGAAGGAGACGGGGGGAGAAGGAGACGGGGGGAGAAGGAGACGGGGGGGAGAAGGAGACGGGGGGGAGAAGGAGACGGGGGGGGAGAAGGAGACGGGGGGAGAAGGCGACGGGGGGGGATAAGGAGACGGGGGGGGAGAAGGAGACGGGGGGGAGAAGGCGACGGGGGGAGAAGGCGACGGGGGGAGAAGGCGACGGGGGGGAGAAGGGGACGGGGGGGGAGAAGGCGACGGGGGGGGAGAAGGAGACGGGGGGGGAGAAGGCGACGGGGGGAGAAGGAGACGGGGGGAGAAGGAGACGGGGGGGAGAAGGAGACGGGGGGAGAAGGGGACGGGGGGGGAGAAGGCGACGGGGGGGGATAAGGAGACGGGGGGGGAGAAGGAGACGGGGGGGAGAAGGGGACGGGGGGGGAGAAGGAGACGGGGGGGGAGAAGGCGACGGGGGGGGATAAGGAGACGGGGGGGGAGAAGGCGACGGGGGGGGATAAGGAGACGGGGGGGAGAAGGCGACGGGGGGATAAGGAGACGGGGGGGAGAAGGAGACGGGGGGGGAGAAGGCGACGGGGGGAGAAGGGGACGGGGGGGAGATGGAGACGGGGGGGGAGAAGGCGACGGGGGGGGAGAAGGAGACGGGGGGGGAGAAGGCGACGGGGGGGGATAAGGAGACGGGGGGAGAAGGGGACGGGGGGGAGAAGGCGACGGGGGGAGAAGGGGACGGGGGGGGAGAAGGCGACGGGGGGGGAGAAGGAGACGGGGGGAGAAGGCGACGGGGGGGAGAAGGAGACGGGGGAGGAGAAGGAGACGGGGGGGAGAAGGAGACGGGGGGAGAAGGCGACGGGGGGGAGAACGAGACGGGGGGAGAAGGCGACGGGGGGGAGAAGGAGACGGGGGAGGAGAAGGAGACGGGGGGGGAGAAGGAGACGGGGGGGAGAAGGCGACGGGGGGAGAAGGCGACGGGGGGGAGAAGGAGACGGGGGGAGAAGGCGACGGGGGGGAGAAGGAGACGGGGGGAGAGAAGGAGACGGGGGGAGAAGGCGACGGGGGGGGAGAAGGAGACGGGGGAGGAGAAGGAGACGGGGGGGGAGAAGGAGACGGGGGGGAGAAGGCGACGGGGGGAGAAGGCGACGGGGGGGAGAAGGAGACGGGGGGAGAAGGCGACGGGGGGGAGAAGGAGACGGGGGGAGAGAAGGAGACGGGGGGGAGAAGGAGACGGGGGGAGAAGGCGACGGGGGGGAGAAGGAGACGGGGGGGGAGAAGGCGACGGGGGGGGGAAGGCGACGGGGGGGGAGAAGGCGACGGGGGGGGGAGAAGGCGACGGGGGGGGAGAAGGCGACGGGGGGGGAGAAGGAGACGGGGGGGAGAAGGCGACGGGGGGGAGAAGGGGACGGGGGGGGAGAAGGCGACGGGGGGGGGAAGGCGACGGGGGGGAGAAGGCGACGGGGGGAGAAGGCGACGGGGGAGAAGGCGACGGGGGGGAAGGAGACGGGGGGGAAGGAGACGGGGGGGGAGAAGGAGACGGGGGGGGAGAAGGAGACGGCGGGGGAGAAGGAGACGGGGGGGGAGAAGGAGACGGGGGGGGAGAAGGAGACGGGGGGGGAGAAGGAGACGGGGGGGAGAAGGCGACGGGGGGGGATAAGGAGACGGGGGGAGAAGGAGACGGGGGGTGAGAAGGAGACGGGGGGGGAAGGAGACAGGGGGGGAGAAGGAGACGGGGGGGGAGAAGGAGACGGGGGGGGAGAAGGAGACGGGGGGAGAAGGAGACGGGGGGGGAAGGAGACGGGGGGGGGAAGGAGACGGGGGGGGAGAAGGAGACGGGGGGGGAGAAGGAGACGGGGGGGGAGAAGGAGACGGGGGGAGAGAAGGCGACGGGGGGAGAAGGCGACGGGGGGGGATAAGGAGACGGGGGGAGAAGGAGACGGGGGGGGAGAAGGAGACGGGGGGGAGAAGGCGACGGGGGGGAGAAGGAGACGGGGGGAGGAGGAGACGGGGGGGAGAAGGAGACGGGGGGGAGGAGGAGACGGGGGGAGATGGAGACGGGGGGGGAGAAGGAGACGGGGGGGAGAAGGAGACGGGGGGAGAAGGAGACGGGGGGGGGAAGGAGACGGGGGGGGAGAAGGAGACGGGGGGGAGAAGGCGACGGGGGGGAGAAGGAGACGGGGGGGGGAAGGAGACGGGGGGGGAGAAGGAGACGGGGGGAGAGAAGGAGACGGGGGGGAGAAGGAGACGGGGGGAGAAGGAGACGGGCGGGAGAAGGAGACGGGGGGAGAAGGAGACGGGGGGAGAAGGAGACGGGGGGGGAGAAGGAGACGGGGGGAGAAGGAGACGGGGGGAGAAGGAGACGGGGGGAGAAGGAGACGGGGGGGGAGAAGGAGACGGGGGGGGAGAAGGAGACGGGGGGGAGAAGGCGACGGGGGGAGAAGGAGACGGGGGGGAAGGAGACGGGGGGAGAAGGAGACGGGGGGAGAAGGAGACGGGGGGAGAAGGAGACGGGGGGGAGAAGGAGACGGGGGGGAGAAGGAGACGGGGGAGAAGGAGACGGGGGGAGAAGGAGACGGGGGGAGAAGGAGACGGGGTGGGAGAAGGAGACGGGGGGAGAGAAGGAGACGGGGGGGAGAAGGAGACGGGGGGGGAGAAGGAGACGGGGGGAGAAGGAGACGGGGGGAGAAGGAGACGGGGGGGAGAAGGCGACGGGGGGAGAAGGAGACGGGGGGGAAGGAGACGGGGGGGAAGGAGACGGGGGGAGAAGGAGACGGGGGGAGAAGGAGACGGGGGGAGAAGGAGACGGGGGGGGAGAAGGAGACGGGGGGGAGAAGGAGACGGGGGGAGAAGGAGACGGGGGGAGAAGGAGACGGGGGGGGAGAAGGAGACGGGGGGAGAGAAGGAGACGGGGGGGAGAAGGAGACGGGGGGGGAGAAGGAGACGGGGGGGGAGAAGGAGACGGGGGGGGAGAAGGCGACGGGGGGGAGGAGGAGACGGGGGGAGAAGGCGACGGGGGGAGAAGGCGACGGGGGGAGAAGGCGACGGGGGGGAGAAGGAGACGGGGGGAGAGAAGGAGACGGGGGGGAGAAGGAGACGGGGGGGAGAAGGAGACGGGGGGGGAGAAGGAGACGGGGGGAGAGAAGGAGACGGGGGGGAGAAGGAGACGGGGGGGGAGAAGGAGACGGGGGGAGAAGGAGACGGGGGGAGAAGGAGACGGGGGGGAGAAGGCGACGGGGGGAGAAGGAGACGGGGGGGAAGGAGACGGGGGGAGAAGGAGACGGGGGGAGAAGGAGACGGGGGGAGAAGGAGACGGGGGGGGAGAAGGAGACGGGGGGGAGAAGGAGACGGGGGGAGAAGGAGACGGGGGGAGAAAGAGACGGGGGGGGAGAAGGAGACGGGGGGAGAGAAGGAGACGGGGGGGAGAAGGAGACGGGGGGGGAGAAGGAGACGGGGGGGGAGAAGGAGACGGGGGGGGAGAAGGCGACGGGGGGGAGGAGGAGACGGGGGGAGAAGGCGACGGGGGGAGAAGGCGACGGGGGGGAGAAGGAGACGGGGGGAGAGAAGGAGACGGGGGGGAGAAGGAGACGGGGGGGAGAAGGAGACGGGGGGGGAGAAGGAGACGGGGGGAGAGAAGGAGACGGGGGGGAGAAGGCGACGGGGGGAGAAGGCGACGGGGGGGAGAAGGCGACGGGGGGAGAAGGCGACGGGGGGGAGAAGGCGACGGGGGGAGAAGGAGACGGGGGGAGAAGGAGACGGGGGGGGAGAAGGAGACGGGGGGGGAGAAGGAGACGGGGGGAGAAGGAGACGGGGGGGGAGAAGGAGACGGGGGGGAGAAGGCGACGGGGGGAGAAGGAGACGGGGGGAGAAGGTGACGGGGGGGGAGAAGGAGACGGGGGGAGAAGGAGACGGGGGGGGAGAAGGCGACGGGGGGGAGGAGGAGACGGGGGGGGGAGAAGGAGACGGGGGGGAGAAGGCGATGGGGGGAGAAGGCGACGGGGGGAGAAGGCGACGGGGGGAGAAGGCGACGGGGGGAGAAGGCGACCGGGGGGAGGAGGAGACGGGGGGAGAAGGCGACCGGGGGGAGGAGGAGACGGGGGGGGAGAAGGAGACGGGGGGGAGAAGGCGACGGGGGGAGAAGGAGACGGGGGGGAGAAGGCGACGGGGGGAGAAGGCGACCGGGGGGAGGAGGAGACGGGGGGGGAGAAGGAGACGGGGGGGGAGAAGGAGACGGGGGGGGAGAAGGAGACGGGGGGGAGAAGGCGACCGGGGGAGAAGGCGACGGGGGGAGAAGGCGACGGGGGGAGAAGGCGACGGGGGGAGAAGGCGACCGGGGGAGAAGGCGACGGGGGGAGAAGGCGACGGGGGGGAAAAGGCGACCGGGGGAGAAGGCGACGGGGGGAGAAGGCGACGGGGGGAGAAGGCGACGGGGGGAGAAGGCGACGGGGGGGAAAAGGCGACCGGGGGAGAAGGCGACGGGGGGAGAAGGCGACGGGGGGGAAAAGGCGACCGGGGGAGAAGGCGACGGGGGGAGAAGGCGACGGGGGGAGAAGGCGACCGGGGGAGAAGGCGACGGGGGGGAAAAGGCGACCGGGGGGAGGAGGAGACGGGGGGGGAGAAGGAGACGGGGGGGAGAAGGCGACGGGGGGAGAAGGCGACGGGGGGAGTAGGCGACGGGGGAAGAAGGCGACGGGGGGGGAGAAGGAGACGGGGGGGGAGAAGGAGACGGGGGGGAGAAGGCGACGGGGGGAGAAGGCGACGGGGGGGGAAGGCGACGGGGGGAGGAGGCGACGGGGGGGGAGAAGGAGACGGGGGGGGAGAAGGAGACGGGGGGGAGAAGGCGACGGGGGGAGGAGGCGACGGGGGGGAGAGGGCGACGGGGGGAGAAGGCGACGGGGGGGGAGAAGGCGACGGGGGGGAGAAGGCGACGGGGGGAGAAGGCGACGGGGGGAGAAGGCGACGGGGGGAGAAGGCGACGGGGGGAGAAGGCGACGGGGGGGGAGAAGGCGACGGGGGGGAGAAGGCGACGGGGGGGAGAAGGCGACGGGGGGAGAAGGCGACGGGGGGGAGAAGGAGACGGGGGGAGAAGGCGACGGGGGGAGAAGGCGACGGGGGGAGAAGGCGACGGGGGGGAGAAGGAGACGGGGGGAGAAGGCGACGGGGGGAGAAGGCGACGGGGGGGAGAAGGAGACGGGGGGAGAAGGCGACGGGGGGAGAAGGCGACGGGGGGAGAAGGCGACGGGTGTGAGAAGGAGACGGGGGGGAGAAGGAGACGGGGGGGGAGAAGGAGACGGGGGGGGAGAAGGAGACGGGGGGGGAGAAGGAGACGGTGGGGGAGAAGGCGACGGGGGGAGAAGGAGACGGGGGGGAGAAGGCGACGGGGGGGGAGAAGGCGACGGGGGGGAGAAGGCGACGGGGGGAGAAGGCGACGGGGGGGAGAAGGCGACGGGGGGAGAAGGCGACGGGGGGGAGAAGGCGACGGGGGGGAGAAGGCGACGGGGGGGAGAAGGCGACGGGGGGGAGAAGGCGATGGGGGGGAGAAGGCGACGGGGGGGAGAGGGCGACGGGGGGGGAGAAGGCGACGGGGGGGAGAAGGAGACGGGGGGGAGAAGGAGACGGGGGGGAGAAGGAGACGGGGGGAGAAGGCGATGGGTGGGAGAAGGAGACGGGGGGAGAAGGCGATGGGTGGGAGAAGGAGACGGGGGGAGAAGGCGATGGGTGGGAGAAGGAGACGGGGGGAGAAGGCGATGGGTGGGAGAAGGAGACGGGGGGAGAAGGCGATGGGTGGGAGAAGGAGACGGGGGGAGAAGGCGACGGGGGGAGAAGGCGACGGGGGGAGAAGGCGACGGGGGGGAGAAGGCGACGGGGGGGAGATGGAGACGGGGGTGGAGAAGGAGACGGGGGGGAGAAGGAGACGGGGGGAGAAGGCGACGGGGGGAGAAGGCGACGGGGGGAGAAGGAGACGGGGGGGAGAGGGCGACGGGGGGAGAAGGCGACGGGGGGGACAAGGCGACGGGGGGGAGAAGGAGACGGGGGGGGAGAAGGCGACGGGGGGGAGAAGGCGACGGGGGGAGAAGGAGACGGGGGGAGAAGGAGACGGGGGGGAGAAGGAGACGGGGGGAGAAGGAGACGGGGGGAGAAGGAGACGGGGGGGAGAAGGAGACGGGGGGAGAAGGCGACGGGGGGAGAAGGCGACGGGGGGGAGAAGGAGACGGGGGGGAGAAGGAGACGGGGGGAGAAGGAGACGGGGGGAGAAGGCGACGGGGGGGAGAAGGAGACGGGGGGGAGAAGGAGACGGGGGGAGAAGGCGACGGGGGGGAGAAGGCGACGGGGGGGAGAAGGCGACGGGGGGGAGAAGGAGACGGGGGGGAGAAGGAGACGGGGGGGAGAAGGAGACGGGGGGAGAAGGAGACGGGGGGAGAAGGAGACGGGGGGGAGAAGGAGACGGGGGGAGAAGGCGACGGGGGGGAGAAGGCGACGGGGGGGAGAAGGCGACGGGGGGAGAAGGCGACGGGGGGGGAGAAGGCGACGGGGGGGAGAAGGCGACGGGGGGGGAGAAGGCGACGGGGGGGAGAAGGAGACGGGGGGGAGAAGGAGACGGGGGGGAGAAGGAGACGGGGGGAGAAGGAGACGGGGGGAGAAGGAGACGGGGGGGAGAAGGAGACGGGGGGGAGAAGGAGACGGGGGGAGAAGGCGACGGGGGGGGAGAAGGCGACGGGGGGGAGAAGGCGACGGGGGGGGAGAAGGCGACGGGGGGAGAAGGAGACGGGGGGGAGAAGGAGACGGGGGGGAGAAGGAGACGGGGGGAGAAGGAGACGGGGGAGAAGGAGACGGGGGGGAGAAGGAGACGGGGGGAGAAGGCGACGGGGGGGGAGAAGGAGACGGGGGGGAGAAGGAGACGGGGGGAGAAGGCGACGGGGGGGGAGAAGGCGACGGGGGGGAGAAGGCGACGGGGGGGAGAAGGCGACGGGGGGAGAAGGCGACGGGGGAGAAGGCGACGGGGGGGAGAGGGCGACGGGGGGAGAAGGCGACGGGGGGGAGAAGGCGACGGGGGGAGAAGGAGACGGGGGGAGAGGGCGACGGGGGGAGAGGGCGACGGGGGGAGAAGGCGACGGGGGGGAGAAGGCGACGGGGGGGAGAAGGCGACGGGGGGGAGAAGGCGACGGGGGGAGAAGGCGACGGGGGGAGAAGGCAACGGGGGGAGAAGGCGACGGGGGGAGAAGGCGACGGGGGGAGAAGGCGACGGGGGGAGAAGGAGACGGGGGGGAGAGGGCGACGGGGGGAGAAGGAGATGGGGGGAGAAGGCGACGGGGCGGAGAAGGAGACGGGGGGGAGAGGGCGACGGGGGGAGAAGGCGACGGGGGGAGAAGGCGACGGGGGGAGAAGGCGACGGGGGGGAGAAGGAGACGGGGGGGAGAGGGCGACGGGGGGGAGAGGGCGACGGGGGGAGAAGGAGACGGGGGGAGGAGGCGACGGGGGGAGAAGGCGACGGGGGGAGAAGGCGACGGGGGGAGAAGGCGACGGGGTGGGAGAAGGAGACGGGGGGAGGAGGCGACGGGGTGGGAGAAGGAGACGGGGGGAGAAGGAGACGGGGGGAGAAGGCGACGGGGGGAGAAGGAGACGGGGGGAGAAGGAGACGGGGGGAGAAGGAGACGGGGGGAGAAGGCGACGGGGGGAGGAGGCGACGGGGTGGGAGAAGGCGACGGGGGGAGAAGGCGACGGGGGGAGAAGGCGACGGGGGGAGAAGGCGACGGGGGGGAGAAGGCGACGGGGGGGAGAAGGCGACGGGGGGGAGAAGGCGACGGGGCGGAGAAGGAGACGGGGGGAGAAGGCGACGGGGGGAGAAGGAGATGGGGGGAGAAGGAGACTGGGGGAGAAGGAGACGGGGGGAGAAGGAGACGGGGGGGAGAAGGCGACGGGGGGAGAAGGAGACGGGGGGAGAAGGAGACGGGGGGAGAAGGAGACGGGGGGGAGAAGGCGACGGGGCGGAGAAGGAGACGGGGGGAGAAGGCGACGGGGGGAGAAGGAGATGGGGGGAGAAGGAGACGGGGCGGAGAAGGAGACGGGGGGAGAAGGCGACGGGGGGAGAAGGAGATGGGGGGAGAAGGAGACTGGGGGAGAAGGAGACGGGGGGAGAAGGAGACGGGGGGGAGAAGGCGACGGGGCGGAGAAGGAGACGGGGGGAGAAGGCGACGGGGGGAGAAGGAGATGGGGGGAGAAGGAGACTGGGGGAGAAGGAGACGGGGGGAGAAGGAGACGGGGGGAGAAGGCGACGGGGGGAGAAGGCGACGGGGGGGAGAAGGCGACGGGGGGGGGGGAGGAGACGGGGGAGGAGGAGACGGGGGGAGGAGGAGACGGGGGGGAGAAGGAGACGGGGGGGAGAAGGCGACGGGGGGGAGAAGGCGACGGGGGGGAGAAGGCGACGGGGGGGAGAAGGCGACGGGGGGGGAGAAGGCGACGGGGGGGGAGGAGACGGGGGGAGAAGGCGACGGGGGGAGAAGGCGACGGGGGGGAGAAGGCGACGGGGGGGAGAAGGCGACGGGGGGGGAGGAGACGGGGGGAGGAGGAGACGGGGGGAGGAGGAGACGGGGGGAGGAGGAGACGGGGGGGGAGAAGGAGACGGGGGGGAGAAGGAGACGGGGGGGGGGGAAGGAGACGGGGGGAGAAGGAGACGGGGGGAGAAGGAGACGGGGGGAGAAGGAGACGGGGGGAGAAGGAGACGGGGGGAGAAGGAGACGGGGGGGAAGGAGACGGGGGGGAAAGAGACGGGGGAGAAGGAGACGGGGGGAGAAGGAGACGGGGGGAGAAGGAGACGGGGGAGAAGGAGACGGGGGGAGAAGGAGACGGGGGAGAAGGAGACGGGGGAGAAGGAGGCGGGGGGAGAAGGAGACGGGGAGAAGGAGACGGGGGAGAAGGAGACGGGGGGGAAGGAGACGGGGGGGAAGGAGACGGGGGGGGGGGAAGGAGACGGGGGGGGGGAAGGAGACGGGGGGGGGAAGGAGACGGGGGGTGCGATTAGGGTGGGAAGGGGCGGTTTGGAATTACTGAACAATGTTCAGTGAGAGGCAGTTTTGGGAGGGAAGGTTTAGAGTGACTGGAGAAGCTGACAGCGATAGGGAGGGTTGGAGTGTCTGGAGGAGGTGACAGTGATCGGGAGGGATGGTCTGTTTGGAGGAGGTGACAGTGATAGGGAGGGTTGGAGTGTCCGGAGGAGGTGACAGTGATAGGGAGGGTTGGCATGTTTGGAGGAGGTGACAATGAGAGGGAGGGTTGGAGTGACTGGAAGAGGTGACAGTGATAGGGATGGTTGGAGTGTCTGGAGGAGGTGACAGTGATAGGGAGGGTTGTAGTGTCTGGAGGAGGTGACTGTGAGAGGGAGGGTTGATGTTACTGGAGGAGTTGACAGTGACAGGGACTGATGGAGTGGTTGGAGAAGGTGATTGTGATAGGGAGGGTTGGAGTGATTCGAGGAGGTGACAGTGATAGGGAGGGATGGGGTGTGTGGAGGAGGTGACAGTGATAGGGAGGGTTGGAGTGTGTGGAGGAGGTGACAGTGATAGGGAGGGTTGGAGTGTGTGGAGGAAGTGACAATGATAGGGAGGGATGTAGTGTGTGGAGGAGGTGACAGTGATAGGGAGAGATGGAGTGGCTGGAGGAGTTTGAACAGATCGGGACGGCTTTGATGTTCACCCAAGGTGAAATACATAGGGAGGGCTATACAGACAGAAAAATTTGAAAGCCTGTGGAGGAGGCTGGGTGTAATGAGCAGGGAAAGGAATAGTGTGTGTCAGAGGGAGCATAAAGTGAGTCTCAGTGATGTTTGTGAGGGAGGCCACACATATGAGTGGAATAAATTAACAGCACATACCTCAGGCACCTGCAATGATGAAACCCTCATTTGAATATGACTGGAAGAAATAACAGTAAACTGTCACAGAAATTTAAAATACACATTATTAAAGGTAGCGCAGGATGGACAATGGCAAAGAGATTGTCATGGAGGACAGGGATGGAACAGAATAATGCATGGGCATGGATTCAGATCCACAGTAAAGGGATCATACCAGGGCCTAACCAATGAACCACAGCAAAACAAGTTAACTATTGAATTATAGATGAATGCTCAAAAATATTCACCTCTGAATCAGTGTCATTCTACTTCAATGTAAACTCTCTGGCTGGAGCTTGTAGCTGAGAAGTTAGCACAGAACTGGCATCAGAGAAATGCTTCAGTTTTCATTAATTCCACTACTCTGTAAAATGAGATGACAAAAGAAACATGTTGAGACACATTCAGAATAAACAAATGTATCTCTTGGCTTGAGTGTTAAACATCCACCTGTTAAAGGAGTTTCCAAAATCTAACACCATCTGTTCAGGACGGGAATTAACCAAATGATTTGAAAGATCTAGTATTTTAATGACAAGATTATGTTGTAGAGATGATTTGAGAGATTTGATAAATGCATCCAATTTTAAGATGTTTTTCTAACCGCCAATTTTGTTCTTCCAAAGATTATTTGGACAGCAGAAGATTGGAATTCAGGAAAGAGAAAATTATTAATGAACAGAATTAACCTTCTGTGTTCATCTCCTCAATGGCGGGGGACCTACCCAGCATTCCCCGCGGTGGTGAATACCCTCTATACTCACTACAGGCGAGGGCGGCGCAGCCGCAGTGCCGGGTTTGTCTCCGTGGGAAATGGGAAGAGACGCGCTTTTCCAGACGGTAAGGCTGCAGGAGCTGGACAGAGGGATTCAGACCGAGAACAAACCCTTCCAGAGAGAAGAGAGCACCTTGAAAAATAACTTGTGGGGAAATGTTTTGCATTTCCGAGGTGAACAGCCGCCATCTTGGCCGGGAATGTGGACGCATGCGCAGAGGGATACGTGACGTCACGGGGCGGGGCCTGTGGATGATTCATGCAGATGCTGAAAACCTGAGACAAGAATCATAGAGATGTACAGCCTGGATACAGAGCCTTCGGTCCAACCCGTCCATACCGACCAGATATCCCAACCCAATCCAGTCCCACCCGCCAGCACCCGGCCCATATCTCTCCAAACCCTTCCTATTCATATACCCATCCAAATGTCTTTTAAATGTTGCAATTGTATCAGCCTCCACCACTTCCTGTACCACTCTGTGCGTGCAAATGTTGCCCCTTAGGTCTCTTTCATATCTTTCCCCTCTCACCCTAAACCTCTGCCTTCTAGTTCTGGACTCCCCCACCCCAGGGAAAAAATCTTTGTCTCTTTATCCTTTCCATGCCCCTAATGATTTTGTAAACCTCTATAAGGTCACCCCTCAATCTCCGTCACTCCAGGGAAAACAGCCCCAGACTGTTCAGCTTCTCCCGATAGCTCAAATGCTCCAACCCTGGCAACATCCTTGTAAATCTTTTCTGAACCCTTTCAAGTTTCACAACATCTTTCCGATAGGAAGGAGACCAGAATTGCAGACAATATTCCAACAGTGGCCTAACTGATGTCATGTACAGCCGCAACATGACCTCCCAACTCCTGTACTCAATGCTCTGACCAATTAAGGAAAGCACACCAAATGCCTTCATCACTATCCTATTGACCTGCGACTCCACTTTCAAGGAGCTATGAACCTGCACTCCAAGGTCTCTTTGTTCAGCAACACTCCCTTGGACCTTACCCTTAAGTGTATAAGTCCTGCTAAGATTTGTTTTCCCAAAATCCAGAACCTTGCATTTATCTGAATTAAACTCCATCTGCCATTTCTCAGCCCATTGGCCCATCTGGTCAAGATCTGTTGTAATCTGAGGTAACCTTCTTCTCTGTCCACTACACCTCCAATTTTGGTGTCATCTGCAATCTTACTTACTGTACCTCTTATGCTCACATCCAAATCAAATCAGAAAGTGCTAGAGGAAGTCAGTGGGTCTGGTAGGAGACGTGGACAGAGAAACAGAGTGAACCATTCCAGTCCTGTGTGCATCTCCTTCAGAACACATTGCCCGGGTGGTACAGTGTCCTGGGTGATAGCTTTATAACAGCTTCACCTCCAGGTGATCTTTGAAACAAACAGCAGTCTACTTGAATCCCTGGAGTTTTCTGCAGGTGACATTTTTAACCAACCTGTTCAGACGTGTCGTGTCCCACTTGTGAAGTAGGTGGGACTTGAGAAGCCAGGCCTTGTTAGTTCGAGGGGAGTTCCTCAGGGTGGAGTCTCGGGGTCAACCATCTTCAGCTGCTTTGTCAATCACTTTCCCTTCAGCAGTGGGGATGTTGGTTGACAATTGGACAATAT
This sequence comes from Chiloscyllium plagiosum, assembly GCF_037043375.1. NCBI lineage: Eukaryota > Metazoa > Chordata > Chondrichthyes > Orectolobiformes > Hemiscylliidae > Chiloscyllium > Chiloscyllium plagiosum. The sequence goes on along the minus strand of NW_028270180.1, from coordinate 37,296,087 downwards.
TCAGCATCATTTTCAACTGCTCCGATACTGATGTAGCGCATATCCATATGTTCAGGTTGTAAGTTTGCTCACTGAGCTGGTAGGTTTGTTCTCATTGAGAACAATCTTACAACCTGAACCTCACCGTAGCTAAAACACCACATATCCATATGTAGCAAGACCTGGCCAGCATCTAAAATCTGTACAAGTAGCAAGTAACAGTCGTATCACATCCGTGCCTGGCAAAGCCCATCATCAACAAGAGAATATCCGAGTATCTCTTGTTGATATTCCACAGCAATATCATTGTTGAATCCTCCATGAGCAGCATTCCAGGGGTGTAATATTGACCAGAAACTGAACAGGACTAACCATACAACTACAGTTGATACAAGATCAGGGCAGATGCAAAAAGTCTTGCAGCGCTCAACTCCCCTCCTGCCTGCCCACCTTACACGACGTAAGTCAGGTCTGTTACAGAATCCTCTCCACTTGCCTGGTTGAATGCTGCTTCAACAACAAGAAGCTCATCAACATGTGGGACAAAACAGCTCTCTTGATTGCCAACGACCTTCCCCATTCCCTTTCTTCCCCACTGATGTACAGTAGCAGCAAAGGGGATCATCTCTTGTGTAACATCCTTCTGGATCGGGGGCTGTGCTGTCCACCAGTTGGCGAGGTACATCCCACAACAGGATTGCACCTCAGGACACACAATGTCTCAGAGATATTGGGGACAACAATCTGATTTATTCAGGAAGGTTTCTTTTTGCTTTTGATTGTGCTTTTTGCATCTTTTGATATGATTGGATCATTTGTTTGGGAGGATGTGTAGAATAGAGGGAGGATATCTTTCTGAAATTGGATTTGTTTGTTCTGAGATTTTACTCTATATGCACCACGATAATATTTGAAACTCATTTCACAGAGAAATAGATTGAAAGAATTGAAGATGAGTGAGTCAAATCAAACATGATATATAGATCCAACTGAGTCACTAAATTCATTTGGACATAAAGGGAACATGTTTATCTGGTATGTCTGTTAGCAAACATTTCAAAAAACATTGTGAGTGGTAAAGTGCCAGCACAGACACACACACGCACACACAGACGCACACACACACACACAGATGCACACAGAGACACACACACACACACACAACAGTGTGAGTGTTCCACTGAACTGACTACAGAAATTATTTAACATTATCGAGTTAACGTTCTTTAAAAATCCACAGACAGAGAAGCCATAAATATGTTGTGTTTATGGGAAAGGATTCAACAGATTATCCAACTTGGAGATATGTGAGGAAATCAGTGCCATGGAAATGTCTGGATTGTGAGAAGGATTGCAAATCCCCAAACCAGCTGGAGACTCACCGACACAGACATTCTGGGGAGAGACTGTTCCCCTGCTCTATGTGTGGGAAGGGATTTACTCTGTCATCCAGCTTCATGTAACATCAGTGGGTTAACACTGACAAGAGACCTTTCCCCTGACTGAGGGAGGTAAAAACTTTAAGATGAGTAAATGTCTTAAATTCAATGGTCATAATTTCACACCTTAACGTCCTTCCACCTATTGCATTCCCAATGCCCCTTCCCCAAGTCCCTCCTACCTACCTTTTATTTTAGCCTGCTTGGCACACGCTCCTCATTCCTGAAGAAGGGCTTATGCCCGAAACATCGATTCTCCTGCTCCTTTGACGCTGCTTGACCTGCTGCGCTTTTCCAGCAACACCTTTTTCAGCTCTGATCTCCAACATCTGCAGTCCTCACTTTCTGCTAGTTGATTTTAATCTACTGTGAATCCTCTTGCAAGGATGCCTACCTTGAAGAAGCTCTCCTCCTCCCTCCACAAGGATCTCAGTGAGTCCCTCTCTAACTGCACCCCCCAGGTCATCTCCTCTGCCCTGAAACTCTTCAGCCACGTCCTCAAACACCAACACGATGCCTGGAGGAAGAGTGCCTCATCTTCTGCCTAGGAACCCTCCAACCACAATGGATGAATGCAGATTTCTCCAGTTTCTTCATTTCCCCTCTCCCCACCTTATCTCAGTCCCAACCCTCAGACTCAGCACTGCCTTCTTGACCTGCAATCTTCTTCCCGACCTCTCCGCCCCTACCCCCTCTCCGGCCTATCACCCTCGCCTTAACCTCCTTCCACCTATTGCATTCCCAATGCCCCTTTCCCAAGTCCCTCCTCCCTACCTTTTATCTTAGCCTGCTTGGCATACCCTCCTCATTCCTGAAGAAGGGCTTTTGCCCGAAACGTCGATTCTCCTGCTCCTTGGATGCTGCCTGACCTGCTGCGCTTTTCCAGCAACACATTTTTCAGCCATAATTTAACATCAACCCGTTCCCATGGGGGAGAAGGTATTCAGCTGTTCCATGTGTGGGAAGGTATTCACTTGGGGATCCAGCCTAATGTCAGACAAACGTCTTCATCATCGGGAGAGAAGCGTTGTCTGCTTAGTTTGGGAAGGAATAAACTTCCCAGTTCAGCCTAATGTCAACCATTGAGTTGACACTGGAGAGAGACCAATCATCTGCTCTGTGTGTGAGAAGGGATTTATTAAATCAGCAAAGCTTCAAATACACGAGTGTGGCCATACTAGAGAGAGAGAGAGACTGTCCGCCTGCACTGAGTGTAGGAAGTGATTCACTTAGTCATCTGTACTCAGTGAGCACCAGCACATTCACACCTTTTCCCTGCTCCTTGTGTGGGAAGGGGTTCACTCGGTTCTCCAACCTCAGCAGCTATGATTTTGTTCACATCAATGAGAGAACATGTAAATGCTCTGACTGTGAGAAGAGCTTTATGAGTAGCAATGATTTGATGAAACACCAACAAACACATTGTGGGAAGAGGCCATTCACCTGCACTGTGTGTAGCAAGGGATTCAGTTATTCATCCCCACATGTGACGCTCCTGTTAAGGGGAAATCAGTTTAGCTGAGTTGGCTGTAATGTTGGTTTACAGAGCAGTGTGATGTGAACAGCGTGGGTTTGATTCCCATTACCAGTTTGAGGTTACCATGAAGGACTCTCATTCTCAAATTCTTCCCTTGCCTGAGGTCTGAGGTCCCTCTGGTCAAATCACCATGAGTCGCTTCTCTCTGGAATGAAGAGAGCAGCCCCTGTGGTCTGGGAAGACTATGGTGACACACACATTCCAGTGGGGTAACGTGACTGTATTCTGCTGTTATTGCATCCAGAACTGGACTGTGTTTATTCGGTCAGCAATAGTTTACTTCATTGGATGTGAATTACCTCTTTAATTGAACTGGTGTTTAATTGTTCAGGTATCAATCACATCAAAAACACAGTTTTCCCCCTGATTTCTCTCCGGTGAGATGAGACCGATAGATTACCATTTCCTGCCCTGTTCTTGGGTCTTTTATTCATTGCAAAGACTTGATTCGTATTTATAAATGTATTTTCACACATTCAGGATTTCTGAATGTGCTTCATAGCAACTGAAGTCCTTGTGAGGTGTAGTCACAAGGCCCAGGTCTCCCACTTAGAATTTAATGGCACCTGCATGAATTCTCCAATTATTGTTGCCCTGCTTCAATTCCTTCCATTTATTTGTTCCCCGATACACATCTTCAACGCACGGGTGCCCTGCTGATTTTCTTTTCATTCAGTAATGCACTGAATTGAATCTCCAATTTACCGATGCTTGCAATATTTCTTCTTTTTATTGATTCCCTGGCCCCCATTCCCCAATTTAGACATGGTCTGCTACAATTTTCCAATATATTGGCACTCCCACCAATTTTCTAATGGAATGGCACTGTGCACCAGATCTCCCATTTATTGTTTCCACCAAATCTCCCATTTACTCCTATCCCTGTACTTATCCTTCCATTTACTGATGCTCGAGCCCAATACCACGATTTCAGGGTGCGCGACTATAATTCTCCCATTTACTGTTGCCATGCACCAATTCTCTAATTTAGCTCCACTGTGAAACAGATCTCTCATTTACTGATGGCCCGCACCAATTCTCCAATTCAGTGTTGGTTAGCATCATTTTCCTCAATTACTGACGTCCTGAACAAGTTCACCACTCAGTTTTGCCTTACACCAATCCTCATATTGACTGATGCCCTCGCCCAATTTAGGGGTGCCCTACTCTTAATGTCCCCAAAGGTATTTTCCTGCCCCAATTCTCCCATTTCGTGCAACACAGCATAACTCACCCAATTTGTGCTGAACTGCTCTAATTCACCCATTATCTGATGCCCTGTTGCAAATTCTCATATTTCGATAAGCCCTATTCCAATTTTCCTTTTAGTAGTTTCTTGCAATGATACTCAAATTTAGTGGAGAGCTGCCAGAATTCTTAAATTTTGACGGGGACAAGTTGGACTGAAGGTCTGTTTCCGTGCTGTACTCTCTAAGGCTGTAATTAGTGCTCCGCTTCCCTAGACCAATTCTCCCATTTCCCAATCCTGCACTAACACCATTGAGATTACCCTGCCCCAGTCCTCCCACTTAGAATTTAATGGCATCTGCATGAACTCTCCAATTATTGTTGCCCTGCATCAGTTCCTGCCATTTCGTCATTCCCTGACACACAGCTTCCAAGTACGGGTGCCCTGCTGAATTGTTTTCATTTAGTGATGCACTGAACTGAATCTCCAATTTACTGATGCTTGCAACATGTTTTATGTTGTTGATTCCCTGGCCCATATTCCCCAATTTAGACATGCTCTGCGCCAATTTTCTAATATATTGGCACTCACACCAGTTTTCCAATGTAACGTCATTGTGCACTAGATCTCCCATTTGTTTTTTTTCCCACCGAATCTCCCATTTATTGATTTCCACCAAATCTCCCATTTACTCATATCCCTGTACTAATTCTTCCATTTACTGATGCCCGAGCCCGATTCTACAATTTAAGGGTGCGCTATTCTAATTCTCCCATTTCCTGGTGCCATACACTCATTCTCTAATTTAGCCCCACTGTGCACCAGTTCTTCCATTCAATATTTCCCTGCAACAATTCTCATTTGTAGTCTGCTGCCAGAATTCTCTAATCTTGCTCTGCTCCAGGTATATTCCAAGTGTAAACAGCACCGGTGGCAAACTGACCCGCCTGTTGTCATCAGGAATAGATTCTTGTTGTACTTTTGAGACTGGTGTCATATTGTCAAACTTGTATGTTGTGGCAGTAGAATTACCCTTTGCGTAGAGAACTGGCTCGAAGGTAGAAGACAGAGGGTGGTGGGGGAGGGTTGCATTTCAGACTGGAGGCCTGTGACCAGCGGTGTGCCACAAGGATCGGTGCTGGGTCCACTGTTGTTTTGTCATTTATATAAATGATTTGGATGTGACCACAGGACGAATGGTTAGTAAGTTTGCAGACGACAGTAAATTTGGAGGTGTGGAGGACAGTGAAGATGGTTACCTCAGAGGACAACAGGATCTTGATCAGATGGGCCAATGGGCTGAGGAGTGGCAGATGGAGATTAATTTAGATAAGTCTGAGTTGCTGCATTTGGAAAGGCAAAAGAGAGCAGGACTTACACACTTAATGGCAAGGTACGAGGGGTGTTGCTAAACAAATAGACCTGGAGTGCAGCTTCATAGATCGTTGAAGGTGGACTAACATTTCAATAGGAGAGTGAAGAAGGCGTTTGGCACTTTTATCTTTATTGCTCAGTTCACTGTGTAAAGGAGTTGGGAGGTCATGTTGCGGTATTGGTTCGACCACAATTTGCAATTCCGGACTCCCTCCTATAAGAAGGGTGTTGTGAAACTTGAAAGGGTTCAGAAAAGATTGACAAGGATGTTGCCAAGGTTGGAGGGTTTGTGCTGGAGAGTAACACTGTATAAGTTGAGGGTATCATCCCTGAGCGTCAGTGGCTGAGGGGTAACCTCGTAGAGGTTCACAAAATCATGACGGGCCTCAATAGGGTAAAAAGGCAAGGTGATTTCCCTGTGGTGGGGGAGTCCAGAAGCAGATGGCATCTGTTACAGTTGAGCGGGGAAACATATAAGGGACCGAAGGGGAACATTTTTCACGCAGAAGGCACTGTATGCATGAGCTGCCAGAGGAAGTAGCGGAGGCTGGTACAATTACAACATTTAAAAGGTGTCTGGGTGGGTGTAGGAATTAAAAAGGGTTCAGAGGAACATGGGCCAGATTCTGACAAATAGGATGAGATTTACATCGGATATCAGTTCGGCATGGATGTGTTGGACTGAATGATTTGTTTCTGAGCTTATATTACTCTGAGTGGATTGAGCTCCGGATTGTAGATTTATGAAGCAGAAAATAAAGTATGGTGCAGTGTTAGACCGAGAAATCCTGCTGATCTCATCAGCTTTATCCTGTTTTCCTGATCCTCCTCCGTCAATCAATGCATTTTTCAGATCCTCATTCAGAATTCCTGGAGCTCTGTAACTGCCCTGGAACAATGTGTGGAAAGTCCTACTGCAGTCCACACGAGGTACCTGTCCCACTGCCCTGCTCCCACGGCCTGCAATGCTGCAGACTGAGCAGCCAATCCGAAGCACAATGATGAGCTCCTTCCGGCCCACGGCCCTCCTTCTCACTGAATGAAGACAATCACCAGAAGCAGAATCCAGCTCTTGTTGGAGCCTTGAATACCTGACTCTGTCTCACTGAGTGAAGATTGGACTCGGAAACAGAAATGAAATCAACTTCCTATCTGCATTGTGTCACCCTTTAAGATCTCTGTGTGTCTGAGTTCAGGTCATTTGATTGGAGACTGCGGATAGTGGGTCCCCAGTGAAATGGAAAGAATGGTGGAGGAGCTCACTGAGGGACATCTCTCAAAGTGAGAATCAGAAAGATGCTATTCCACATTGGAAGGGTTTAAGGGGAATTGATGGTTCAGAATAATGTTATACGGATGTTTGTAAAACTTAGGAACCCTACTGTTTTGTGGCTGGAGTTTATTTTATCCTTGTATAGATTTGACACATTAATCCTTCCTCCCCACCACTACAGAAGCTGTTGGAACTTTTCAGTGTTTCCAGCGGCTTCTGGAATTATTTCAGGTTCCTGACGGGAGCAGTCTCTCACTTTTCGAACAAACCAAACCCATCCTTGTGCTGCAACCAATATTTCAATAAGAAATGGGAAGCAGCAGAGGGGAAAGCTTCCGAGATACCGAGCAATGCTGCCCGGTTCCACACTGCAATTCACAGGAACCATCGCCAGGAAAAGCAAGGAGCAATCTGACAGACCCGTTTTACCGCAGAATGAAAGATTTATTTCCTTAATTTATCCCAGTGCTTTTCCTTTAGAAGGGAATTTACAAACCACAACCCTGCGATGGCCGGGAATCGAACCTGGGTCAACTGCTTGGAAGGCAGTTATGCTCCCCACTATCCCACCATCACCCTGCTAGCAGCTCCCTCCCCATTCCCAAACACACTTCACAAGGCCGTAATCATCACCAACTGGATTGGGACTGAAATCCAAACAAGAAATTGCTGGGGAAGCTCAGCAGGTCTGACAGCACCAGAATCAGAAGCCTTCAGTTCTGAAGAACAATCCCTGGATCTGAAAGGTTCCCTCCCCACAGATGCTGCCAGACCTGCTGAGTTTCCCCAGCAATTTCTGTGCTGTCTCTCAGATCTGCAGCATCTGCAGCTCTTTGTTGGAAACAAAGCAAACGTTGAGCCACCGAAGGGGATATTGGGTCAGGTGATAGTCTCCCTCATCCATAGAGACAAATAGAATCATCGGGATGAACAGCACTTAAACAGACCCTTCAGTCCAACTCATCCATGCCAACCAAATATCCTACACTAACCTAATTCCATTTGTCAGCACTTGGCTCATATCCCTCCAAACGCTTCCTATTCATATACCCATCCAGATGTCTTTGAAATTTACAATTGTACTGCCCTCCAGCACTTCCTCTAGCAGCTCATTCCATCCACGTACCACCCTCTGTGTGAAAAGGTTGCCCCTTAGGTCTCTTTTGTATCTTTCCCCTCTCACACTAAACCTATGCCCTCTCGTTCTGGGCTCCCAACCCCAAGGAAAAGATTTGATCTATTTACCCTATCCATGCCCCTTGTGATTTTATAAACCTTTATAAGGTCACCCCACAACCTCCGACACTCCAGGGAAAACTGCCCCAGCCTGTTCAGCCTCTCCTCATAGGTCAAATCCTCCAATCCCGCAATATCCTTTTAAAACTTTTCTGAACCAAGTTTCATAAAATTCTTGCAACATGTTGGAGACTAGAACTGTACACAATATTGCAAAGGTGGCCTCACCAACGTCCTGTACAGACCTCCCCACTCCTGTACTCAGTACTCTGACCAATAAAGGAAAGCATACCAAAACCTTCTTCACTATCTTATCTACCTGTGAGTCCACTTTCAAGCTATGAACCTTCACTCCAAGGTCTCTTTGTTCAGCAACACTCCCTAAGTCCTTACTATTAAGCGTATAAGTGCTGCTCTGAATTGTTTTCCCAAAATGCAGCACCTCACATTTATCTAAATTAAACTCCATCTGCCACTCATCAGCCTATTGACCCATCTGATTAAGTTCCTGTTGTACTCTGAAGTAACCTTCTTTGCTGTCCACGACACCTCCAATTTTGGTGTCATCTGCAAACCTGCGAACTACACCTCCTTTGTTCACAATCAAAACATTTATATAAATGACAAAAAGTAGAGGACTCAGCACCGATCCTGTGACACTCCACTGGTCACAGGCCTCCAGTCCGAAAAACAATTCTTCATCACCACCCTCTGTCTTCAACATTTAAGCCAGTCTTCTATAGAAATTGTTAATTCTCTGTGTAATTCATGAGATCGAACCTTGTTAACCAGTCTCCCATGAGGAACCTTGTCGAATGCCTAACCGAAGTCCATATAGATCACGTCCACTGCTCTGCCCTCATCAATCCACTATGTTCCTTCTTCAAAAAACTCAATCAAGTTCATGAGCCATGAATTTCCCACGCACAAAACCATGCTAACTATCTCTAATCAGTCCTTGCCTTTCCAAATATACGTACATCCTGTCCCTCAGGATTCCCTCCAACATCTTGCCCACCACTGAGGTCAGGCTCACTGGTCTATAGTTCCCTGGCTTGTCCTTATCAACCTTCCTAAATAGTGGCACCACGTTAGCCAACCTACAGACTTCTGGTGCCTCACCTGTGACTAACAATGATACAAGTATCTCAGTAAGTGCTCCAGCAATCACTTCTCTAGCTTCCCACAGAGTTCGAGAGACACCTGATCAGGTCCTGGGGATTTATCCACTTTTATGCATTTCAAGACTCCAACACCTCCTCCTCTGTAATATGGACAGTTTTCAAGATGTCACCCTCAATTTCCCAACATTCAATATCTTCCATGTCCTTCTCCCCAGTGCAAACTGATGGAAAATACCTGTTTACTATCTCCCCCATCTCCGGTGTCTGCACACATAGGAAGCCTTGTTGATCTTTGACAGGCCTTATTTCGCTCCACCCCCAACTTCCCATTTTGTCCTTAATGTATTCATAAAAGCACTTTGGATTCTCCTCAGCTCTATTTGCCGAAGTTATCTCATGTGGTGCAGTGCAGCACTAAATAGGAGAATTGGCGTGGCGCGGTACTAAATGGGAGAACTCTGTGGAAAGCTAGGGAAGTGATTGCTGGGCCTCTTACTGCGATATTTGTATCATCGCTAGTCACAGGTGAGGTGCCGGAAGGCTAGAGGTTGTCGAACATGGTGCCACTGTTTAAGAAGGGTGGTAAGGACAAGCCAGGGAACTATAGACCAGTGAGCCTGACGTCGGTGGTGGGCAAGTTGTTGGAGGCAATCCTGAGGGACAGGATGCGCATATTTGGAAAGGCAAGGACTGATTATTGATAGTCAGCATGGCTTTGTGCGTGGGAAATCATGTCTCACAAACTTGATTGAGTTTTTTGAAGAAGTAACAAAGAGGATTGATGAGGGCAGAGCGGTAGTTATGAACTGTATGGACTTCAGTAAGGCGTTTGACAAGGTTCCCCATGGGAGACCGATAAGCAAAGTTAGATCTCATGGAATACAGGAAGAATTAGTCATTTGTATACAGGCCTGCCTCAAAGGTCAAAGACAGTGGGTGGTAGTGGAGGGTTGTTTTTCAGACTGGAGGCCTGTGACCTTTCGAATGTCACAGGATCGGTTCTGGGTCCACTACATTTCGTCATTTATGTAAATGATTTGGATGTGAGCATAAGAGGTACAGTGAGCAAGTTTGCAGATGGCACCAAAATTGGAGGTGTAGTGGACAGCAAAGAGGGTTACCTTCAATCACAACAGGATGTTCTCAGTGGGCTGAGAAGCGGCAGATGGTGTTTAATTGAGATAAATGTGAGGTGCAGCATTTTGGGAAAGCAAATTTTAGCAGGACTTATGCACTTAATGGTACATTCCTTGGGAGTGTTGCTGAACAAAGAGACCTTGGAGTGCAGGTTCATAGCTCCTTGAAAGTGGAGTCGCAGGTAGATAGGATAGTGAAGAAGGCGCTTGGTATACTTTCCTTTATTGGTCAGAGTATTGAGTACAGGGTTGGGAGGTCATGTTGCAGCTGTACAGGACTTTCGTCAGGCCACTGTTGGAATATTGCGTGCATATCTGGTCTCCTTCCTATCGGAAAGCTGTTGTGAAACTTGAAAGGGTTCAGGAAAGATTTACAAAGATGTTGCTAGGATTGGACTACTTGAGTTATAGGGAGAGAGGTTGAATAGGCTGGACCTGTTTTCCCTGCAGCGCCTGAGGCAGAGGGGTGACCTTATGGAGATTTATAAAATCATGAGGAGCATGGATAGGATAAATAAACAAAGTCTCTTCCCTGGAGTGGGAAGGTCCATAATTAGAGGGCATAGTTTTATGGTGAGATGGAATGAGCTACCAGAGGATGTGGTGGAGACTGGTACAAGTGCAACATTTAAAAGGCATCTGGATGCGTATATGAATAGGAAGGGTTTGGAGGGATATGGACCAGGTGATGGCAGGTGGGACTAGATGGGGTTGGGATATATGGTCACCATGGACGGGTTGGACCGAAACGACTGTTTTTGTGCTGTACATCTCTATGACTCTATGACAAGGGCAGCAGCTACTTGGGAACACCACCAGCTGCAAGTTGCCCTCCAAGCCACTCACCACCCTCACTTGGAAATATACCGGTATTCCTTCACAGTTGTTGGGTCAAAATCCTGGAAATCCCTCCCTATCGAGATTGTGGGTGAACCCACAGCAAGTGGACTGCAGCGATTCCAGAAGGCAGCTCAGCACCACCTTCTCAAGGGCAAATAGGGAAGGGCTATCAATGCTGGCCCAGCCAGAGACGGCCAAGTCCCACAAATGAATAAAAGACCCAGAGAATCTGACATGTTCGTGTGGGACCAATGTTCAATATTTTCAAACTGTAATGATATTGTCAGTCTCTCTTGCTTTTCCACATTTATAAAGTCAACGTCAGTGCTGTGCTAACACAAACTGGCTGCCGGGAACACACCTAACATGTCTGACTGACTCATTTGGCTCTGGAATTCTGTCAGCAAGGGAGAGGGGGATGTGTCAAAAGCCGTTTCCATGTCTGAATCCTGTGTGGTTAGGCCCCATCCCTAAATCAAGTGTTTATCAAATCCCAGTCTGACCTGCTGGGAGTTCAAATTGTGTGTTGTCTCCAAATAAAAGACAATACTGCACCTGCAAATAAACAAAGCTGTAGGATGTAACGTTGTGTGTTCGTTGGTGTCATTGTAGTTACACAGGATTGGAGATAAATTAGACAGTGCGAGATAGACAGCACTGTCACCAGCATGGTAGTGTCATTGTAAAAGGAGTCGAGATTGTGATGCTGGAAAAACACAGCAGCTCAGGCAGTATCCGAGGAGCAGGAAAATCGACGTTTCGGGCAAAAGCCCTTCATCAGGAATCCCTCGAATTCAACCTCCAGCATCTGCAGTTCTCACTTCCGCCCCATTATAAAAGGATATTAATATCTTCAGTGAATGGGGAAAACAGAGGGGACGGTGTTCAAAGTAGGCAAGTGGGGAGTCACCTAAAGTAGGTAAGTTTATGACTTCAAGACATAATGGTCAGCATGGACGGGTTGGACCGAAGGGTCTGTTTCCATGCTGTACATCTCTATGACTCTATGACTATAAAAGGAAACTGATCACAGATCAATTAAAATGTCCCAGTGCAGACTAACAATAACCTGATACCTTTTCCTCATTGTCCCACTCTAATTCCTGGTAAAATAGGGAACACATCATTTGTTGGTGGAACGAGCAGGTTAACTTCCTGTGATTTAACCTCTCTCCAATTCCCTTTCCAAGTTATCTCTGCCGAGTCAATGTTTAAATCTAACACTGTCCTGATCTGATGCCATTTGGAAATCCGAATCTCCTTCTGTCCCTTCCTGCCTGGTGCTCACTATGTGAGGGTCTGCCTGTTTCTCTCCCATCTTTCAGAACACATGGAAACCTCCACATACAGCAGTTGAATGCTGTGTGACTCAGCTCATTGTTGAGTTGGTCCATAGTGGGTACTTTCTCCCTTGATTTCTCCCTCTCATATCCGGTTGTTCTGTACATAAATAACCCACTCCCCTCAATTCTATTCCAGTCTATAACACACTCTCGCGTTTCTAGTATTCTGTGTATAAACCAGCCCGACCAGTTTGACTAAATCCAGTCTGTAACTCACTCTCGGGTCTCTGTTATTTTATGCACAAATCACCACAAAACCCTCAGTTAGATTCCAAACTGTGACTCAATCATGGGTTTCTGTTGTTCTATATACAAACCACCCTGAATTCCTCAATAGGATTCCAATATGTAACTCACTCCCATGTATCTGTGGCTATTTACGTAGACCATCTCAAACCCCGTGAATAGATTCCAGCCTGTAAGTAATTCCCGGGTATCAGTTATTCTACATATAACCCTCGTCAAAGCCCACAAGTAGATTCCAGTTTGCAACTCACAGTTGGGTATCTGTTCTTCTTATAAATAAACCCCCTGATCCATCAATTCAATTCCAATCTGTAACTCACACTTGTTTATCTGTTATTCTAAACATAAACCATCCCAAAACCTTCGATTAGATTCCAGTCTGTAACACACTCCTGAGGATCTGTTATTCTACTTATAAACACCCCGCACCCCTTGATAAAATTCCAATCTTTAACTGATTTCCCTTTATCTACGACTCTCTACATAAACCAGCTCAACCCCTCAGTCAGATTGTGATTTGCAATAAATGGCTTGGTATGTTTAATTCTGTAGAAAACCTACCATGACCCAAATCGATTAGATCCAATGTGTAACTCACTTCCATCAGTCTGTGCTTCCTGTTCTGAAACACCCCAAATGGTGCAAAAGGGGTAAGCACAGTGCAGGAAAACGGGTCAGCATGGAGCAGGTGGATCGAAGGACCTGTTTCCGTGCTGTATGACTCTATAATTTCTATCATCTCGATAACTCACTCCCGAATATCTGTTACTCTGTATAAAAATCACATTGAACTATTCAATTCAATTGGAGTCTGTAACACAGTCCTGGGTATCTGACACTGTGTATAAACCATCCGGATACACTTGATTCGATTCCTGCCTGCAACTCATTCCCAGGCATCACTTACTGATAAATCAACCCCCAAAGCTCGATTAGATTCAAGTCTGTAATTCACTCCCCGGTATCTGTCATTATGTGTACAACGTCTATTCCCGAACCCCATATCACCACCCCCCACTCCCCACCACAACACCGATTAGATTCTTACCTGTAACTCTCTTCTGAACTCCCCAGTACCTGTTACTCTCTGTGTAAATCCCCACGGAACCCTCAATTAGGTTCCATGCTGTAACACACTCCTGGGTATCTGTTATTTGATATATAAACCTCCTGAACCCATACTGAGTGGAAGAGTGAGTGAGAACGAGTGAGAGAACGTAAGTGTGCATGTGTGTGGGTGTGTGAAAACGTGTGTGTATGAGAGCGTGTGTGTGTTTGAGCATGTATGTGTGATTGTTTCTGTGTTACTGTTTGTTAACGTATGTGTTAGTGCGTGTGTACGTGTCAGCTCATGTGTGAGATTGTGTCTGTATGTGTGAGACAGTTAGGAGTTCCATCATAAAATCATTGACACTCAAACCTTTCCCTCAGACGGACACACACACAAAGCACATTTGATGGAAATATAGAAATAGAAGATGGACATAGAGAGTTATATCTGGGAGTCACACGAGCAGCAAGAATATTCTGAGACAGAGCCTCAGCTAATAAAATACCATCTGCCCAGTCCTTGGTGTCGGGGTGGGGGGTGGGGGCCAGAGATTCTTACATGTTAGTGTGGGACCAATGTTCAATATTTTCAAACTGTACTGATGTTGCTCGTCTCTCTTGCTTTTCCCTCTTTGTAAAGTCCATACCAGTGCTGTGCTTACATGAATTGGCTGCTGGGAACATACTGGAGTAGATTGTGTACGGGAGAGAGTGATAGTGAGATTGAGTATGGGAGAGAAAGTGAGATTGTCTATGAGAGAGTTGGAAAGATCGAGTATGAGGAAGAGTGACATTGTGTTTGACAGAGACACAGTGAGACTGTGCATGTGGGAGACAAATAGTTTGTATATGAGAGGGAAACATGGTGAGACTGTGTATGAGAGAGGGTAAGAAACTGGGATTATGTATGAGACAGATGATGAGATTCTCCATGAGAAAGTAAAATAGTGGGATTGTGCATGAGAGAGAGTATTGGGTTCTCAGTTATTTCACATGTAAAGCACCCCAACCCCTTGATTACATTCCAGCCTGTACACCATTCATGAGTATCTGGTATTCTATAAATGAACACCCCAAACCCCACGATAAACTTCCAATGTGTAACTAACTTTCAATCATCTGTTGTTCTCAATATGAATCACCCCGATCATCTCTATAAGATTCCAGTCAGCAACTCACTCCTGGGTATTTGTTATTCTATGTATAAACCTCCTCGAATCCTTCCACACATTCCAAACTGTGTCTCACTCTCAAGTAACTGTGATTCGATGTATAAAAAGCCCAAACTCCTCAATTAGATTCGCTCCCCAGTATTGGTTAGTCAATATGTGACCCACACTGTACCATTCGACTATACCCCGATCTGTAACTCACTCACTGGTACCTGTTACTCTGTATAGAAAGTAGCCCAAATCCCTCAGTTAGATTTCAGACTGAAACTCACTCCCTGTTGTGTTCTGAAATACATAAACTCGCTGAGACCATCGATGAAATTCCAGTCTCTAACTCAGTATAAACTAAATGGTTGAATTTTAAATTAGGAGCAGGAACAGAGAAAGCTGGAGTTTAATTTCCGCTACATTCTGTTTCTCCAGAAACATTAATTTGATGGAGTGCAGCGGTTCAATAAGGCAGCTCCTTCCCACCTTCCCAAGGGCTGGTGGGAATGGGGGGTAAATGCTGGGCCCAGCCAGTGATGCTCACATCCCATGAACGAATGAAAACAACAATCCCTTTGCCTTCCTGATCACTCACTGCCCCTGCAGACTGAGTCTGCAGACACAGCAAGGCTTCCTCACTTCCCTAGTCCCATGTCCTGGTAATAATTGGCAAACCATCCGAATATTTGATGAAACCATCACGTTAGCTTTCTGTGATTTCGTACACGAATCCAGAAAATAATGTGTAATACTGGAGTCCAAGAGGACCTGACCCACGAATGCAGGACCCCGGTCACTCTCTCTCCCTCTCTCTCTCCCCCACACACAAACACACGCACACACATACAGAGTTACTGAGGTGCAGTATTTGACGTGGACAGTGTGGAGGGAGATTTACTCTGTATGTAGCCCCATGTTGTCCCTGTCCTGGGAGTGTCCGATATGAGCAATATTGACAGATCTTGACTCTGTATCGAACTCCACTCTCCCCAGACTCTGGGAGATTCAGATGGAGAAATTGCCGCTGAACACATAGTCTGTATCTAATCAGTGATGGAACTGCCCTGAGTGTGTTTGATATGAATAGGATGGGGGAAGTGGGAGATTTGATCAGTGCCTAACGCCACACTGATCATGGCTTGGGAATGTGAAAAGCTGCAGTGTACAGGGAGTTTTACTCTGCATCTAACTGTATTCACTACCTGCCCTGGAGATTTAAGTGGGTGCAGTTTAAATAAAGCTTTATTTTGGCTTGAACCCTGTGGTCCCTCTGCCCTGGGAGTGTTTGCTGGGAACACTGTTTAACCTCTGCGATATGGATCCTATGAAGATTGATGGGAGACAGTGTAAATGGAATTTTCAGGGTCCAATTCCTTCACGTGGATGAGAGAAGGTCTCCAATTGGAATGGTGAGAAAAATTGATGCCCGTGGGACTGAAGGGTCAGTAACAGAATGAATACACCATTGGCTCAGAGACAGCAGACAGGGTCGAGGGGAATGAGGGTTTCAAGCTGGAGGCAGGTACAGGTACACACAAAGGGATCTGAGACACAATTTTTATACACAGAAAGTTTTGGGTGTGCGGAATGATTTACCAAAGTCTGCTGTACTCACAACATTATTGCCAGGGTTGGAGAATTTGAGCTATGGGGAGAGGCTGAACAGGCTGGGGCTGTTTTCCCTGCAGCGTCGGAGGCTGAGGGATGACCTTATAGAGGTTTACAAAATTATGAGGAGCATGGAAAGGATAAATAGACAAAGTATTTTCCCAGGGGTCAGGGTATCCAGAACTAGAGAGCATAGATTTAGGGTGAGAGGGAAAAGATATAAAAGAGACCTAAGGGGCAACATTTTCACCCAGGCGGTGGTACGGAATGAGCTGCCAGAGGGAGTGGTGGAGGCTGGTACAATTGCAATATTTAAAAAGCATCTGGACCGGTATATGAATAGGAAGGGTTTGAAGGGATATGGGCCGGGTACTGGCAGGTGGGGCTAGATTGGGTTGGGATATCTGGTCAGCATGGACAGGTTGGACCGAAGGGTCCGTTTCCATGCTGTACATCTCTATGACTGTATTTAAAAGGCATCTGGATGGGATGTAGACAGTGAGAGTTTGGAGTGGTAAGGGACAATTGTTGGCAAATATAGCTAGATTAATTTCGGTTATCTGGTCAGCAGGGACTAGCTGGAATGGAGGGTCTGTTTCTGTGTTCGACACCTCCGAAATCCTGATGAAGGACTTTTGCCCGAAACGTCGATTTTCCTGCTCCTCGGATACTGCCTGACCTGATGTGCTTTTCCAGCACCACTCTGATCTAAGCTCTGAAATGCACTCTTTCAGAGTTCCATCAATCTCATCTCATGCCCTTCTCAAACAGGCGACTTCTCCTGCCTTCCGAAGGGACACAAACCCAACACACCAGGATGTCCCACCATATTCGGCAATAGGGCCCGATGTGTAAACCTCACTGCCGATGTCAAATGCATCTTGAAAGCCATGAGGCAGGATACCCCCAGCTTCTGCCACGACAGAACATTGGGACACAGGCAGATTTCAACCTCACACCTCCAAGGCTGAATCTGAGCTGAGGTGGCACCTATTGTTAAAGATTTACCTGAGAATTTAGCTATTTTTACATACTGTTTACATATGAAAGAACAAAATCTAACATGGTTTTTCTAAAGGTATACAGACTGAACAGACAATTTTATTTTTAAATATGTAATTTCAGTGGCATCACCCTGTAATATTTTACTATAAATTCTGTGTCGTGTGATGCTCTGCTCCACAACCACCTGATGAAGGAACAGCGCTCCAAAAGCTAGTGCTATCAAATAAACCTGTTGGACTATAACCTGATGTTGTGTGATTATTTAATTTTGTCCACCCCAGTCCAACACCGGCACCTCCAAATCTTTACTACATATTGTTTACACTAACTCACACGCAGTTCAGGTCAGTTTAGCACAATGACCCTGTTCCTCTTTTTGTGAGGTTCCCTGTGTATGTTAACACAGTTAATGGGCCCTGAGAGGATGAATACATTCTCTTTATCCTCTCAGTTTAAACAGTTGAACATATCAGTTTGAATGCAGTGGAAGAGGAGATTGTCTTTTTCTGTACAATTTCAGTGCAGAACGTTCAGCCAAAAACTGTCTTTGCAAAAGTGGGGGTTGAATGCAATTCTCACTGAGCAAGATTAATACAGCAAACACACAATTCCGAGTTACTGTTATCAATTGGTTAAGGAACTGGGATGAGAAAACCACTTGTGGTGGGGTGCCCTGGCTCAGTTTGTTAACTTGCCTACATCATAAACAGCCCACCAAGATTTCACATCGGAGTGGGGCCTGTGTATTTTACCAAATGCATGGTTGGTTTAAAATCTCCCAAGTCTGTGTTGCTCATCAGACAACCATGCGTCCTGTTTGAGTGTCAGCCTGATTTGGTGACCCTGATCTTCTCCCTGGTTTAGTCCCTCCAGGGGATATTGTTCCTTCCGAACTATTAATTCAATCTGGAGTTTCCTTCCTGTGTTTGACAAGAACTTCTGCCTCTCCTCCTCCTTCATTACGCCTCGTTCATTCCCAGGTTGTTGGGAATAACGAGGTGAGCCAGGAGGGATGGCAGGCTTACCGGAGAATGTTGCAGTGATGGCGCAGACACCAAGAGCTGTTCACCCTAATTCTCTGCTGTCAACATCCATTCATTCCACACCAACAGGAAATACTTCATTGCACTCCTGTCGTTGTGGTTCGCACTGTGATTGCGGTTTCTTTTCTTGTGGATTATGAAGTCTGTTTACATCTCGAAAGGATCATAATATTTGGAGGAAGGAATGACTCCTCACCTCAGGCAGAAGGGCCAGACACATTATTCGGAGAATGTGAGCCCAATCCCACACATGCTACCGAGGGGGCAGAAAGCCTGTTAGCTGGGCCACTCTCAATTTGTCTCCGAATGTCAGACTTTTCAAAGGGCAGAAATGGGAAATGGGGAATATGGGCAGACCGAGAGTCCGAGAATGTGAAAGAGGGTCAGGTGCATGCACAGAGAAAGAAAGAAATATGGAGACGCATATTGAGGGAGATACTGAAAGAACCAATTCTCCAATCGACTTGGCTGCTGACTGACAGAAACAAATAATAAAAAACGGTAACTATTAAGCACAGCCTTTCACCAGCTCCGGACAACGGAAGGATTCTTACAGCCAACAAAGTCATTTTGATTTTTCAACATTGACCATTGTAAGCTAATGAAAGATTTTGGTAAATATACTGACAGGGAAAACTGATCATTTTACCGAAAATATAATACAGAAATGTCGAAGTAACCTCGCTCTGCCGATATGAAGCATTAACTCTGTTTCTCTCCACTGTCCTACTGAGTTTTTCTATCAAATCTTGGTTTTGGTTCAGATTTCAAACATCTGCAGTCCTTTGTTTCATGTTATTCTTAACAACGTTTGAGACAAAACCAATGACCTGACGGCTTCAGAAACTCGGTCAGAAATACTGTTAGCAAGATATCTTTGCAGAACACATCGCCTGTTCCCTGACCAGGAATCCCCCTTTCCCCCTCAGAGAGGGCACCAACTCCTAACCGTGAGATTAAAGGGGAAGGCGACAGAAGCTGTCGCATTTATTCTCAATGAAACCACTTATGCATTTCATTTTGGTTCATTTTCGCTGCACATTAGTTTCTCGTTGTCTTGGAGGTTTATTTTTAACACAATAGGAAAATACCATTCGGCCCATCGTGCAGTATGGCTCATCAGATAGTCATCTGTTTTCGATCCAGTGTCCAGCTTTGGCACGATACCTTCGGTGTTCTGATGTTTTGAACGCAAAATTCAGAAAAGATTATCCCTGTGATCTTAAACGAGACAACAATGGGAGTGAGTTACACACCGTCATACTGAAGTGAAATCCCCTCGAGCAACCCATTCACATTTTCACCCATAGAGTGAGTCACAGACACACATGCCCGGAGGTGGGTGGGGGTGGGGGGTGGGGGCAGAGGTTTCGGGATTATACCAGCTCCTTGTGCTTCAGTTCCAGTCTCCATCTACTTAAGACCAACTCCACCCCCCCTCGCTCCCCCCCCCCCCCCCCCCCCCCATACACACAGACACACACAAGTTTCTCTGACAAGAGGCAGCTTTAGGTGCAACTAAAGCCAGTTTTACAGACAATGAGAGACGTTGCGATGAGCTGGAATTTAAAATGGACAATTGCCTCACATGCAACTTTCAAATTTGAAAACACACTGATCCAAAGTCTGCAGCTCCTCAAAATCTGTCACACATTGAGGTGCAATATTCCCAAATTCGGGACCCACTGATCCAATCCCTGCAGCACATTGCACACAAATCAGGAAGGATTCGATCCTCCAAAAGTCAGAGACATTATCCATTATGTCACTGGGCCAACGGCAGCCGGAGGGACGACAGGTAGTCGATATGAAATGGAAACATGGACATTGGGGGAAACAGTATTCACAAGGTGAACAATCAGTACATATAATTATCGTCACTGCTCCACATCGGATGTCCCACTTGGTGAAGCAATGTCTCTCAATGCCCAAGGAAACATATTTGCCCTCAGGTACCTGCTTCTGGGTCGCCTGCGCCTCTGCGGGAAGTTGCCATCATTTTATTCACAGTCACTCCGCGATTTTTTGATTCACTCCAGGGAAATATCTTTTCATACCTGGCGTCATGGCCTCTTCCAGTCAAGATCCTGAACCAGCCCAGCGAGAAACCTCTGTTGGTTTGGATCCCGGGGATGGAGAATCAGACGGGATGAACAGCGCCTTTTAGTGGTGGAACCCCTTCACTACAATCTCACGCCTCAGACCGTGTCTCTGCCCGCGTCACCCTGTTCTGTACATTCCTGCATTACACCGACGATGTGAAATATTTACAAAATTGAAGAGAGAAACTTTGTTGCCGAAGGTGGTTATGAAGGGATGGACAGGCACAAGGGTGTGTACAATTCAGGTCGCTCTGGATCCTGTCAGCATTACCGGGGGGGCCCGTGCTGAGGAGTCAATGTTTGTATCGTCCAGACATGGATCCAGTTCCCATTCAGGGAATAAAGGTTTAATTCTCTTTATGTGAATTGTCTGAATGAAAACACATTCCCCGTTCCACACAGAAGACAGACCGGGATCCCTCCAGAATCAGCCCAGTGACTGCTTGAACCATGTAGAAGGACAATGACAGCGGACAGATACGATAGTGACCCCTTCAAATCTCCCTCCAATCATCTCACCTTCCTGAGTTGGAAATATGTTGGTGTTCCTTCAGAGTCTCTGGGTGTAAATCCAGGAAATCCCGCGCTTGCAGCATAATGGCTGTCCCTCCGTGTGAAGGAGTTCAATGGTTCACAAAAGCACCTCATCTCCTCCATCTCTGGGGGATTTAGGGATGGACAGCGAGTCCTATTCTATTGAGTGATATCTTTATCCCAGGAATGCGTTTCTAACAGTGGTAGGTTCCAATCGGACACCTGCAGGAGACCGGTAGTAAGTTGAGAAGTGGAGCAGCGAAGTGAAATTGACGTGAATGACAATGATGACTGGGAGGCATGAGGCAGGAAGTGAGTCTGGATCTGGTGGTGCAAGGCTCAGTGTCGCTGCTAATGGGTCAGCCTTTACTGCAAACTGTTTACAATGGCTCACACACCATTCCTGGTCAATTCATGGCAATGACACTGTTCCTCTTCGTGTGAGATTGCCTCTGTGTGTATTAAAGCCGTCAATACGCCCCAAGAGAATGAACAACGTCCCCTTTGTCCTGTCAGTTTAAACAGATACAAATGTCTGTTTGAAGCCAATACAAGAGAAGATTGTCCTTTTATGTGCCTTTGCATTGGAGAATGTTCAATCGTGAAATATCTGGTTTTGCAAAAGCGGGGTTTGATTGCAAATCACACTGAGTAATATTGATACAGAAATGTATTTCCCAGTTACTGTGGTCATGTGGTTAAGGAACTGCACATATGGACGTCGCTTAGTTATTTAAACCCCCTCCTTGGTCAGCAGCTGACCATAGGGTCCAATCGCAGCTGCGCCGCTTGTTGTATTGAAGGCTCAAAGGTTCACCTTTTATTAAGTGTCGTGTTGCTGATGAAGTGACTCAGCTTCCTGTCTGAGTTCGAGCCTGTTATGGTTTGGCAAACCCGCTCCTTTTTCCTGGTTTAGTTCCAGCAGTGTATGTTGTCCTTCCTAACCAATAGTCCAACCTGGAATTTCTTGTCGCTGTTCCAAAAGCACTCCTTCTTCTCCTCCACTTTTATTCTCCCTCCTTCATTCCAAGTTTGGTGGGAATAACGAGGTGAGGCAGGAGACACTGCAGGAAGGCCGTGGGATGTTGTGGTTATGGCACAGAAACCACGAGTGGGTCACCCTCATTCTCTGCTGTGGCCATTCAATCATTTTACAGCATCAGGAATGCTTCCATGGTGTCGTTTATTTCTATTGGATTAGGAATGCAACTTTAATTTCGAAAGGGTTACAATATTTTGAGGAAGAAATGGCTCCTTGTATCACATCCAAGTGGCTGGCGTATTATCCGTAGAATGTGAGCCAAGTTTTACAGACTCCTGCCAGCTTCCAGAAAACCTCTCAGCAGCTCCATTCTCAAACTATCCCTGAACGTCAGGCTTTTCATAGAGTAGGAATGGGAAATGAGGGATATTGGCAAATAAAGGGTCAAAGAACATGAAAAAGGGTGAGGTAGATACACAGAGATAAAGACAGAAAATTCGTGACCCATCTTGAGGTAGACACTGAAAGAATCAGATCTCGGGTCGTCATGGCTGCTAACTGGCAAAAAACAAGATTTTGATAACTATCCTCATTCGACAGATAAAACTGACCATTATCCCGGCATTGTGGTGTAGAAATGAAGAACTAACCTGGTTGTGTCGTTGTGAACCATTGTCTCTGTTTCTCCCCACAGGTGTTGCCAGGACTATTCAGTTTACACGGCAATTCTTGGTTCAGATTTCCAACATCTGTATTCTCTTGGTTTTCTGTTCAACTTTAAAACGGTTGGCACAAAACCGATGTTCTGCCAGCTTTGGCAAAGTGGTCAGAAATATCCTTACCCCGATGTGTGTGCAGAACAAAGCACGCATTCCTTGACCGGGAATAGAACCCGTGTCACGGCGCCGAGAGCGCCAAATGCTGTCTACTAGACTACAAGGGAAGGCAGAAGACGCCCTTGTATTTATTCAGAATGAAAACACTTTTGCCTTTACATTTCTGATCAGTTTTGCTGCAGATTAGGTCCTCCTTGCCTTCGAGCTTTCACAGAGTGGCAAGAGACCGTTCGGCCCATCGTGCATTGCAGTTCATCAGGTATCCATGTATTCCAGTCCCAGTTTCTAGTTTTGGCTCAAAATGTTGTGTACTAATGTTTCCAGAGCAAATGCGAATGCGATTCTCACTGTGAATTTAAACGACAGGACAATGGGACTGAGGTCTGACATGGTCACACTGTGTTGTAACCACCTTGAGGAACTGACCCTCATTGTCACCCACAGAGGGGGACACACAGAAACATATCCCGAGAGGAACAGATGTCTCAGGATCATACCAGCTCCTTGTGCTTCACTTCCGCTCTCTGCTCCACACAACAGCTTCTCTGACAAAGGCAGCTTTAGGTTGAACACTCGCCAGTTTGACAGGCAATGAGAGATGTTGAGCTGAGCTGGAATTTAAAATGGGCAATAGACCTAAATGCAAGTTTTAAATTCGAAAACACACTGATCCAAACCATTCAGATCCTCAGAACCTGACAAAACAGGACCAGCCATACACCTGTCTGATATTGAGCTGTAAAGGACCCAAAAGCAACATTCCATTTTAATACACACTGATCCAATCCCTGCAGCTCGGAAGGACCGAAGAAAATAACAACTGACAACATGCAATTGGCTGGACTAACACGTTACACCCGAGACATGTAGGATGTAAACCTACAGTCGTCTGATTCAAAGTCAGATGTTTTATCTATTGCTTCACTGGCCGGATGCACAGGCACACGCTGGACACCTTTCCATATGTGATGTGAACATGGAGATCTGGGAAACAACATTCATAAGGTGATCAACCAGCAAAGATAATCCGCTTTGTGTAACAGGGCCTTTCAATGGCAAAGCAAATACATTGGTCCTCAGGTGCCTGCTTCTGTGTCGCCTGTTCTTCTGCAGGACGTCTCCAGCATTTTATTCACAGTCACTGCGCTATCTTATGATGCACTCCACTAAAATGTACTTTCATACTTGGATTTAGTGTCACTTCCAGTCAAGATCCTGAACGACTTCAGCGAGAAACCTCTGGTCATTTCCAGCATGGAATTTGGAATCAGACGATTTGAACGAAGGCTTTATTGGGGCCGCCCCATCACCGCAGATCAACGCCTCAAAACGAGCCGCTGTTAGTATCAAACTGTTCTGTGCCTTCCTGCAGTAAATCAGGTTAGCACAGCTCCGCTTTCTTCACATTGAAACCAAGGCGGCTATATGAATTGTTTGGAAACTTAGAGAGAGAAACATTGCTGCTGAAGATGATGATGACGTGAAGATCATGCACAGAGTCTGGACAGATCAGGTCACAAATGTTACTGTCAGCTTCAGTAGGGTCCCTGGTTCGGAGCCTGAGTTTGCAATGCCCAGACCGGGATACAATTCCCAGTCAGGAAATGAAGGTTTATTTCTCTTCTTGTGAATTATCTTATTGGAAACTAACTCCTGCGTCCTCCCAGAACACAGACCCAGACCAACCCAGTGATTGTTTGCATCTATCTAGAAGGACAATAGCAACAGATACACGAGAGAACTGTAACCACAGATCACCCATCTAGGATCTCGCCTTTCTGAGTTGGAAATACCTCGCTGCTCCTACAGTGCTTTTGGGTCGAGATCCTGGAACTCCCTCCCTTGCAGTATCTTGGCTGTACCTTGAGTTCTTCCAGGGTTCTGTCAAGTAACTCAACATCTCAATCTTTGGAGTAAATAGGGGTGGACAGCGATTCCTATCCCATTGAGTGGCGTCCTACGCCACGAATGAGTTTCGAACAGGGTGGTTAGATTCACTATCGCGTGGAAACAGGCCCTTCGGCCCAACACTGTCCCTCCAGAGTGTAACCCACCCAAACCCATTTCCTTTCTGGCTTAATGCACCTAATACTTTTGGCAATTAAGCATGACCAATTCACCCTAAACTACACATCTTTGAACTGCGGAAGGAAGCCCACGCAGACACGGGGAGAATGTGCAAACTCCATACAGACAGTTGCCGGAGGCTGGAATTGAACTTGCGACCTTAGTGCTGTGAGGTAGCACTGTTAACCACTGAGCCCCCGTGCGACCCCTACGGTTTCAAGGTGGACACCTGCAAGTGATCGAGAGAAGTGAGTCAGTGGAGCAGGGTGATTGAAATAAAATGAAAGGTAAAGACGCCTGGAAGGCTTGAATCAGTAAGTGAGAGAGGAGCTGGTGGATCAAGGCTCAATGTTAGAACTAAAAGCTCAGCCTATACTGCCCACTATGGTACTGACTCACATAACACTCCTGATCCATTCACCACAATGACCCTGTTCTCTTGGTGTGATATTCCCTCTCTGCATATTAACGCAGTTCATGGGCTCCAGGAGGGTGGAGCTATCAGTTTGAACCCAACGCAAGAAGAGATTGCCTCTTTCTGTGCATTTTCACTGGGGAATGTCCAGCTGTGAACTATTCTTTTCTGTATAAGAGGAGGCTGATTTAAATTCTCACCGAGCAACTTTAAACCCAAACAAATGTCCGAGTTACTATGATGGAATAGTTAATGAACTGCAGATATGGATTTGAAGAGCAGTGTCTGCGCTGTCGCTGTGGATTAATTCGTTAAAGCGCCTGGTAATAACCAGACCAGTACGGTGTCAAATCCTGGCGCTGCATGTCCTGTATATCGAAGGTTCGTTGCTTAACCATCTCGTAAATGCCATTTTGTTGACCCACCATACCGAAAGAGACGGCTCAGCATCCTTCCCGTGTTTGAGCTCAGCCCATTGGTATTTCATGTTACCACGTCCTGCTGCCTCCTGTGGTCCCATCAGTCAATGCTCTATCTTTCTAATTCCACTTTTATTCTCCCTCCTTCATTCCCACTTTGTTGGGAATAACGAGGTGAGGCAGGAGACACTGCAGATATCCCAGCAATGTTGTGGTAATGGCACACACACTGCAAGATGATACCCCTCGTTTTCTGCTGTCACCATTCATTCGTTCAACTGAAGCAAAGGCTTCACTTAAATCGTATAATTGGGGTGAAATTGTTTCTGTTTGGTGGATTATGAATTACATTAAGAATTGTAAAAGCTCATAATATTTTGAGTGAAGAAATGTCACCTTACCGCAGGCCTAAGTGACATACCCTCTACCCGGAGAATGCGAGTACAGTCCTACACACTCTGGCCAGGGGCGGGGAGAGCCCATTAGTAGGTCTACTCTCAAACTATCTCCGAATGTCAGACTTTTCAAAGAGCAGAAATGGGAAATAGGGACATTGATAGACAGAGAGTGGGAGCATGTGGAAGAGAGTGAGGTGGATACGCAGAGGAAATGATAGACAAGTAGGGACGCATTTTGAGATAGAGCCTGAAAATAGAAACTCTCCATTTAAAATGGGTGCTCACTGACAGAAAGGGGAAGGTAAAAGAACAACTGAAGGGCAGCGTTTCACCAGCTCAAGGGAACGGAATCAGCATCGCAACCGGAAACGTCGGTTGACATTCAGAAAGTTGACATTTCTCGGCTAATGTAATATTCTGATAAATATGCTGATTTGCTAAGTAAAACTGACAATTACTCTAGCATTAAAACAATAAAATGCATAACTAGTCTGGTTCTGTCGATCTGAAACATTAAACCTGTTTCTCTCCACAGATGCTGCCAAGTCTGCCGAGTTTCTCTGTCAATTTCCCTTTCGGATTCAGAATTCCAGCATTCGCAGTGCTTTGTTTAAAGTTACTCTGCATTAAGTATGGGGCTACACTTGATCAATTGTCAGCTCCATACTTCATTCCCTGCTTCGGGAAGGCTGTCCCCACGATTAATGGTACGAGGAAAACTCCACTTGCTACAACAGTGAGAAAACTGAATCCTCACCAGTAGGCTAACAGGGAAAGCGAAAAGAAAAGGTACTGTGTGTTTTCATCATAAACCGCTTTTGTCTTTTCATCTGTGATTATTTTAGTTGCAGATTAGTTTCTCCCTTCCTTCCGATTTTTACAGCGTGATAAAGACCTTTCGGCCCATCTGCAGTGCGGGTCATTGGACTTCCATCTATTGCGGTCCCAGTTCCCACAAACCTGCGTTTCTGATGTTACCAGGGCGAATCTAAATGGGATTCTCCCTGTGAGCTTAAATGACACAACAATGGGACTGAAGTTGGACATGGTCACATT
The DNA here is from genome assembly GCF_037043375.1 of Chiloscyllium plagiosum. Lineage (NCBI taxonomy): Eukaryota > Metazoa > Chordata > Chondrichthyes > Orectolobiformes > Hemiscylliidae > Chiloscyllium > Chiloscyllium plagiosum. Next base: position 37,268,696 of record NW_028270180.1, on the reverse strand, counting down.
ATGTTGTAACACCGCCGAGGAACTCAACCTCATATTTACCCACAGAGGGAAACAAACAGAGGGCTCAGGATTAGTCCCGCTCCATATGCTTCACATCCGCCAGTTTCTCCGACCAGCTCACCGCAGCTGGGCAAAGAGGTCTGCAGCACAGAAAATGCCTTTCGGGCCATCAAGTCTGCACCAGTCGAAGACTGGCCTCTGACTGTTTTCATCTCGTTTTCCAACGGTTGGCTCGTAGCTTCAACAAAGTTGGGATGGAATTGTTCAACTCATAGTGTCTCAACTTTCTCTGGGGATTTCTGCGTGTTGTACCCTGAAAGGCAGAGGGTTGCGGATTGCCACCATTCCCAACCTGTCTGGAATGTCTTTTTTCCCTTCTCCTGTGGTTTGCATGTGAAAGAAGAAGAAAGGGTGTAATCTCCCTTTTTATTTGTTGACATTACTGAATCACAACCGGTAGGATTCAGGGTGTGAGGGGAAAGCCAAATGAATTTCAAGCCCATTGCCTGAAACACGCATTGACCACTACAGAACCACACTGTCCAGGTGTCTCTCATTGTGGAGCTGAGGAAGAGTGAATCATTATCGGGTTTGTTTGAATCCAATCACTTCACAGTTTGCAAAAGCGTTAAATTTTGATGCATGGTGGATCTGGTTGTATCATCCTGATAGATGGAACGGACATTCATTTAAAACCAAGAACAGGAATTGCAAGAGAAACTCAGCAGATCTTACAGCATCTATACAGAGAAAATCAGAGACAACATTTCAAAACTTCATCAGAACTCGGTAATCTCCCACAGGGTCTGCCAAACCCGTTAGATTCGACAGCAGTTTCTGTTTTTGCTTCAGATTCCAAGAATCCTCAGTTCTTTACATTAACCAATAAAGCAATGCAGAAACTTCTTTGTGGTTCCTCACACGAAAGGGTTCTGTTTGGAGAACATTTTCATGACCCCACTCGACACACGAAACTGCAGCATCTAAAACAGATGCAGCAAGAATAACCATCGCTGTCGTCCTGGGGGCTCTTGAACAGGAACCTTTCATTTAACAGCAGAATGCGCTGAAACTTCTAACCTAACACCTTGCACGATCCTCTAAAGCAGCCTGTGACTGACTGCCCACTTCAGTCTGCCCTTCCCAGATCGCAAACTGTCCTCTATCAGTTTTACTTAACCAGAATATAGACTGAGACATTCATTATGGCGGCATGGGAACAGTCTGATCCCACCCACTACAGACACACCCAAGGCACTGGGAACCAGATCTCCTCCAACCAGGACCATCTCCCTTCGAGCCTCCCAGTGTCTTGTGTGGTCCCGAGTTATTTCATTGATCTAGAGTCCAGATGAGATTTGCTTCTGTTCCACGCTAAGAGCTGTCAGTTTTTGGATTCGCTGGAGTGCTGTGGGGGTAACACAATTTGTGTGGTATTTTTCTCTCTCACACACGCACACACACTCTCTCTCTCTCTCTCACACACACACACCCACTCTCTCTCTCTAACACACACTCTCTCTCACACACACTCCTCAATGAAGGTAATCTCTAACCATTGTATAAGTGTCACCAAAACCTCGGCATTTCACACGCCTCTGTATCTCATCTCCCAATATTAATTGAGACTTTACTGTGTTGCAATTGTGCATAATATGAGAAAAACAGCAGAGACTGGCGGATCTGGGTTTCCAACGCACGTTATTGCAGCTAAACCGCAGGTTACTGCCCACAATACGATCACGGAAACACGCACCGAATCATCAGGCAACACAGAATAAGCTCAGCACAAGAGGACATGTCAGGAACAGCACCAGAAACACAACAGAAATATGTCTCTGCGCTACTATGTTGGATGTATTTCTCAATGAGCAATCGAGAGTTACATGTGTTCCATCAGTAGCAATTTACTTTAATAAAGGGGACCATGCTTTTCAAATTGCCTGGTGGCATATCCTCGTTGCGAATTTCGTGTGCCAGACATCTGGGAATGAAGTCGTGGGGATATCCATTCTTGGCAAAGAAATTGTGTGGCAGTCCCGAATTGTCCCGACCAGCTGTCCCGAGTAGCAATCCGTACAGACGGCAAGGTTTGGGAGAACAGCTCAATAGTAATAGGACAGGGCAAACAGAAGGCAGCCAGAGAGTTTCTAGAAGCAGGGCACTCATCCGCGGATCCCATCAATAAGCAGATTCATCTGGACCCAGTCTGTAACCCCAAACACCGGAAGCAGCGGGAATGAAACCAAATCAATTCCAACTGCCACAGGACAGCAGCTCTTCACAACAGGCTCTGCAGCCCTGAGCATGTCACCCAGAAATGTGAGGAAAATGCTGCAAACCATCTTCCCAGCTCCGCCAAACATTCCAACAACAACTCCAGGAGGCACACGAGATCAACACCTTTCTGCTCCAAAACCGCTCCGGTTTTCTGCAGCAGAGTATTGTACCCTGAACCCCCGGGAGCAAGGTGAGGATGCCAACCCGTACACGGCCAGGAACGGCAGTGAGAGCGAGGGCAACAGCTGCCATTGTCGGATGGACAGCCACAAACACGCCCTTTGAAAAGTACTTTGTCCATATGAAAGTCTGTGCAGCAGTATAACCCGGGGCCCAAACAGCCTGCGCTGGGGATTCATATTCCAGACAATTTACGGTTGGTCACCGTTTTCCCTGAAAGTGAGTGGAGATTGATATTTCATTGCTGGTGTGAAACCAGATCCTACACTGAATCTGCTCGCCGGGTTTTGTTGCTGTGGTGAAACGGTGGGCACTCACGGTGTGAAACGTTGTTCTCGCTCTCTGGTTTCCTTCATTCCTGTCCTGGTCAGGGAGGCTGGGGATTGGTCCTCTCCATCAGAGGGAGGTACCAGCGCATTGTTGACCCAATTTAATCAAGAATGTCATTGGTCATCTTCACTTCCCATGGTTCATTGCTGTTCTGTTTTGTTGTATGTGACTTGAGCACTTTCTGGGACTTGACAATGCATTAAAGCTGCAGTATGTTTGGAAGCACGGTTTGGGAATTGTCTCGCTGCCATTTGTGTGAGCAGTACATGACATAGACGACTCGCACTACCTCAAAGTCAGCATGCCAGTGTGTCTGGCAATGGTTCCGCCTTTCCTGGTTTGCTTCTGTTCCACGCTAAGAGCTGTCAGTTTTTGGATTCGCTGGAGTGCTGAGGGGGTAACACAATTTGTATGGTATTTTTCTTCAGGCCAAACTCCACCCTCCAGGAAAAATAGCCAAACGCGCTGAGTAACAAACAGCACGCGTTTTTTTAGCAAATGGTCTATTCAAGCTGGTGTCAGCTTCTGGAGCGTCTCAGAGTTGCCAAGCACGGAAACAGACCCTACTATCTAACTTGCCACTGCTAAACAGGTAACCGAAATTAATCTAACCAATATTTGCCAAAATTTGTCCCTGATCTCTCTGAACCCTTACCGGCCAATATACCCATTCAGATGCCTTTGAAATGTTGTGAGCGCACCAGTCTCTGCCACTAAATATGGCAATTCATTCTGTACACACGGAAATATCTGTGTGCAAAACAAGTGTCCCTCACATCCCCTTTAAATGTTACTGTTCTCACAATAAACCAATATTATCTCGCTTTGAACTCATGTGCCTTGTGAAAAATTACTCCCTGACTCTTTTATCTGTCCGCCTGCCTCATGACTTTATAAAATTCTGTAAGGCCATTCCTCAGCCCTGAAGCTGCAGGGAAAACTGTCGAAGCCTATTCAGCTTCGTGCTATTGTCCAAACAGTGCAAACCTTGCAAACCCTTTCAAATACTTTCTAAATTGCACCACGTTCGTTACTGAATGCGCGATCTGTTCGTGCCTGAAGTGAAGCGACGCTGAAACACTAATAATGACAATTTTGGGGTTTGCCCCCTGTCGGGTAGTGTGGCCGAGTGGTCTAAGGCGCTGGATTTTAAGCTCCAGTCTCTATTAAGTCGTGGGTTTGAATCCCAAAGCTACCAAGATGGCGGCGGGTCTACTGCAGGCAGTTGAACACAGCCGAACCTGTGCAGGTCCTATACGTTTTCGTTGTTGTGTTTGCAGCTGCTCAGGCCTCTGATCCAGACTGACTCTGAAAACAGTGTGAGCCCTTGCTGTCGGAGCCTCCTCAACCACTCTGCTTTCGGACATACGCGTGGCCAGTTTTGGTGCCAGTTTCTGTGCCTCAAATGGTCAGCGCATTTGGCTGAAAGTTTGGTGGTTCAAGCCCGCCCTTAGCACCGAGCCTCAATTATTTCAGTTCAAGCATTGAGACCAACCATGTACCGACACTGCAACCAGGAGAACTCACCCGAGTCTGCAGCTGGATGTGGCCCCAATCTCTCCAAGGCCCCGCTGCCAACAGAAAGCGGCTACTGCAGCTTCAATCAGCGGCTTCCTGCTCAGCCCTGGGACACAGCACATGGAAAATCCTTCCCCAGGAACGGCTCTTCCCGTGTGAAAGGGACAACAATTCCACTTTAAATTGGAAACGGCTTCAGAAGATTGTTCCTGTTCTTGGAACGTTTCATAAACAAAACTCCTGTCTCGCAAATAAGAAGTGGGAAAAGTTGTTGGCAGATGTGAAGCATATGGAGCGGGACTAATCCTGAGCCCTCTGTTTGTTTCCCTCTGTGGGTAAATATGAGGTTGAGTTCCTTGGCGGTGTTACAACATAATGTGACCATGTCCAACTTCAGTCCCATTGTTGTGTCATTTAAGCTCACAGGGAGGATCCCATTTAGATTCGCCCTGGGAACATCAGAAACGCAGGTTTGTGGGAACTGGGACTGGAATAGATGGAAATCTAATGACGGGCACTGCAGATGGGCCGAAAGGTCTTTTTCACGCTGTAAAGTCGGAAGGAAGGGAGAAACACTGCCTCCTGGTCTTAGGTTCTTTGCTGTAGGCAAAGGTGTCACTTCCTGTGATCTCCCTCCAACAACTCCATTGCTTTTAGTTCCTCTCACTTGATTGGTTTTCTGTCCCTTCTGGTTTCGTGGTCAAGTCGCACTTACCAAAGCTGAGGCTCCTGCTAAATGGTAGAATTGGGCTAGGGCATCAGTAAGTGGGAGAATTAGTACAGGGGTATGAGTAAATGGGAGATTTGGTGGGAATCAATAAATGGGACATTCGGTGCACAGTGCCATTACATTAGACAATTGTTGGAAATGCCAATACATGAAATAATTGGAGCAGAGCATGTCTTAATTGGAGAATAGGGGCCAGGGAGTCAATAAAAAGAAGAAATTTTGCAAGCATCAGTATTGTAAACTCCCCAATGGGGCCGTCAGGCAGACTCACGGCAATGTGCTCTGAGCCCACTAGAGGGCAGACTATTGCAAACTCCCCATGGAGCAGTCAGGCAGATTCACGGCAAGGTTCTCTGAGCCCACTAGAGGGCAGATTATTGTAAACTCCCCATGGAGCAGTCAGGCAGACACACGGCAATATGCTCTGAGCCCACTAGAGGGCCGTCTATTGTAAACTCCCCATGGGGCAGTCAGACAGACTCACGGCAATGTGCTCTGAGCCCAGTAGAGGGCAGACTATTGTAAACTCCCCATGGGGCAGTCAGGCAGACTCACAGCAATGTGTTCTGAGCCCACTAGAGGGCAGACTATTGAAAACTCCCCAAGGGCAGTCAGACAGACTCAAGGCAATGTGCTCAAAGCTCACTAGAGGGCAGACTGTTGTAAACTCCCCATGGAGCAGTCAGACAGACTCACGGCAATGTGCTCTGAGCCCACTAGAGGGCAGACTATTGTAAACTCCCCATGGGGCAGTCAGACAGACTCACGGCAATGTGCTCTGAGCCCACTAGAGGGCAGACTATTGTAAACTCCCCATGGGGCAGTCAGGCAGACTCACAGCAATGTGCTCTGAGCACACTAGAGGGCAGACTATTGTAAACTCCCCATGGAGCAGTCAGGCAGACTCACAGCAATGTGCTCTGTCCCCACTAGAGGGCAGACTATTGTAAACTCCACATGGAGCAGTCAGACAGACTCTCGGCAATGTGCTCTGTCCCCACTAGAGGGCCGGCTATTGTAAACTCCCCATGAAGCAGACAGACAGACTCAAGCCCACTAGAGGGCAGACTATTGTAAACTCCGCATGAAGCAGTCAGACAGACTCACGGCAGTGTGCTCTGAGCCCACAAGAGGGCAGACTATTGTAAACTCCCCATGGGGCAGTCAGACAGACTCATGGCAATGTGCTCTGAGCCCACTAGGGGGCAGACTATTGTAAACTCCACATGGGGCAGTCAGGCAGACTCACAGCAATGTGCTCTGAGCCCACGAGAGGGCAGACTATTGTAAACTCCCCATGGGGCAGTCAGGCAGACTCACAGCAATGTGCTCTGAGACCACAAGAGGGCAGACTATTGAAAACTCCCCATGGGGCAGTCAGACAGACTCACGGCAATGTGCTCTGAGCCCACAAGAGGGCAGAGTAACTTAAACTCCCCATGGGGCAGTCAGGCAGACTCACAGCAATGTGCTCTGTCCCCACTAGAGGGCAGACTATTGTAAACTCCCCATGGAGCAGTCAGGCAGACTCACGGCAATGTGCTCTGAGGCCACTAGAGGGCAGACTATTGTAAACTCCCCATGGAGCAGTCAGACAGACTCACGGCAATGTGCTCTGAGCCCACTAGAGGGCAGACTATTGTAAACACCCCATGGGGCAGTGAGACAGACTCACGGCAATGTGCTCTGAGCCCACTAGAGGGCAGACTATTGTAAACTCCCCATGGTGCAGTCAGGCAGTCTCACGGCAATGTGCTCTGAGCCCACTAGAGGGCAGACTATTGTAAACTTCCCATGGAGCAGTCAGACAGAATCACGGCAGTGTGCTCTGAGCCCACTAGAGGGCAGACTATTGTAAACTCCCCATGGAGCAGTCAGGCAGACTCATCGCACTGTGCTCTGTCCCCACTAGAGGGCAGAGTATTGTAAACTTCCCATGGAGCAGTCAGGCAGATTCACAGCAAGGTTCTCTGAGCCCACTAGAGGGCAGACTATTGTAAACTCCCCATGGGGCAGTCAGACAGACTCACTGCAATGTGCTCTGTCCCCACTAGAGGGCAGACTATTGTATACTCCCCATGGAGCAGTCAGGCAGACTCACAGCAATGTGCTCTGTCCCCACTAGAGGGCAGACTATTGTAAACTCCACATGGAGCAGTCAGACAGACTCACGGCAATGTGCTCTGTCCGCACTGGAGGGCCGGCTATTGTAAACTCCCCATGAAGCAGACAGACAGACTCAAGCCCACTAGAGGGCAGACTATTGTAAACTCCCCATGGGGCAGTCAGACAGACTCATGGCAATGTGCTCTGAGCCCACTAGGGGGCAGGCTATTGTAAACTCCACATGGGGCAGTCAGGCAGACTCACAGCAATGTGCTCTGAGCCCACGAGAGGGCAGACTATTGTAAACTCCCCATGGGGCAGTCAGGCAGACTCACAGCAATGTGCTCTGAGACCACAAGAGGGCAGACTATTGTAAACTCCCCATGGGGCAGTCAGACAGACTCACGGCAATGTGCTCTGAGCCCACTAGAGGGCAGAGTATTTTAAACTCCCCATGGGGCAGTCAGGCAGACTCACAGCAATGTGCTCTGTCCCCACTAGAGGGCAGACTATTGTAAACTCCCCATGGAGCAGTCAGGCAGACTCACGGCAATGTGCTATGAGGCCACTAGAGGGCAGACTATTGTAAATTCCCCATGGAGCAGTCAGACAGACTCACGGCAGTGTGCTCTGAGCCCACTAGAGGGCAGACTATTGTAAACACCCCATGGGGCATTGAGACAGACTCACGGCAATGTGCTCTGAGCCCACTAGAGGGCAGACTATTGTAAACTCCCCATGGTGCAGTCAGGCAGACTCACGGCAATGTGCTCTGAGCCCACTAGAGGGCAGACTATTGTAAACTTCCCATGGAGCAGTCAGACAGAATCACGGCAGTGTGCTCTGAGCCCACTAGAGGGCAGACTATTGTAAACTCCCCATGGAGCAGTCAGGCAGACTCACAGCACTGTGCTCTGTCCCCACTAGAGGGCAGAGTATTATAAACTTCCCATGGAGCAGTCAGGCAGATTCACAGCAAGGTTCTCTGAGACCACTAGAGGGCAGACTATTGTAAACTCCCCATGGGGCAGTCAGACAGACCCACTGCAATGTGCTCTGTCCCCACTAGAGGGCAGACTATTGTATACTCCCCATGGAGCAGTCAGGCAGATTCACAGCAATGTGCTCTGAGCCCACTAGAGGGCAGACTATTGTAAACTCCCCATGGAGCAGTCAGACAGACTCACGGCAGTGTGCTCTGAGCCCACTAGAGGGCAGACTATTGTAAACTCCCCATGGGGAGGTGAGACAGACTCACGGCAATGTGCTCTGAGCCCACTAGAGGGCAGACTATTGTAAACTTCCCATGAAGCAGTCAGACAGACTCACGCCCACTAGAGGGCAGACTATTGTAAACTCCGCATGAAGCAGTCAGACAGACTCACGGCAGTGTGCTCTGAGCCCACAAGAGGGCAGACTATTGTAAATTCCCCATGGGGCAGTCAGACAGATTCACGGCAATGTGCTCTGAGCCCACTAGAGGGCAGACTATTGTAAACTCCCCATGGGGCAGTCAGGCCGACTCGCAGCAATGTGCTCTGTCCCCACTAGAGGGCAGACTATTGTAAACTCCCCATGGAGCAGTCAGGCAGACTCACGGCAATGTGCTCTAAGCCCACTAGAGGGCAGTCTATTGTATAATCCCCATGGAGCAGTCAGACAGACTCATCGCAATGTGCTCTGAGCCCACTAGATGGCAGACTACTGTAAACTCCCCATGAAGCAGTCAGACAGACTCACGGCAATGTGCTCTGTCCCCACTAGAGGGCAGACTATTGTAAACTCCCCGTGGAGCAGTCAGGCAGACTCACGGCAGTGTGCTGTGTCCCCACTAGAGGGCAGACTATTGTAAACTCCCCATGGAGCAGTCAGACAGACTCACGGCAGTGTGCTCTGAGCCCACTAGAGGGCAGACTATTGTAAACTCCCCATGGGGCGGTGAGACAGACTCACAGCAATGTGCTCTGTCCCCACTAGAGGGCAGACTATTGTAAACTCCACATGGGGCAGTCAGGCAGACTCACGGCAATGTGCTCTGTCCCCACTAGAGGGCAGACTATTGAAAACTCCCCATGGGGCAGTCCGGCAGACTCGCGGCAATGTGCTCTGAGCCCACTAGAGGGCAGACTATTGTAAACTCCCCATGGGGCAGTCAGACAGACTCACGGCAATGTGCTCTGAGCCCACTAGAGGGCAGAGTATTTTAAACTCCCCATGGGGCAGGCAGGCAGACTCACAGCAATGTGCTCTGTCCCCACTAGAGGGCAGACTATTGTAAACTCCCCATGGAGCAGTCAGGCAGACTCACGGCAATGTGCTCTGAGCCCACAAGAGGGCAGACTATTGTTAACTCCCCGTGAAGAAGTCAGACAGACTCAAAGCAATGTGCTCTGTCCCCACTAGATGGCAGACTATTGTAAACTCCCCATGGAGCAGACAGGCAGACTCACGGCAGTGTCATGTGTCCCCACTAGAGGGCAGACTATTGTAAACTCCCCATGGAGCAGTCAGACAGACGCAACGGAAGTGTGCTTTGAGCCCACTAGAGGGCAGACTATTGTAAACACCCCATGGGGCAGTGAGACAGACTCACGGCAATGTGCTCTGAGCCCACTAGAGGGCAGGCTATTGTAAACTCCCCATGGTGCAGTCAGGCAGACTCACGGCAATGTGCTCTGAGCCAATAGAGGGCAGAGTATTGTAAACGTCCCATGGAGCAGTCAGACAGAATCACGGCAGTGTGCTCTGAGCCCACAAGAGGGCAGACTATTGTAAACTCCCCATGGGGCAGTCAGACAGACTCACGGCAATGTGCTCTGAGCCCACTAGAGGGCAGACTATTGTAAACTCCCCATGGGGCAGTCAGGCAGACTCACAGCAATGTGCTCTGTCCCCACTAGAGGGCAGACTATTGTAAACTTCCCATGAAGCAGTCAGACAGACTCACGCCCACTAGAGGGCAGACTATTGTAAACTCCGCATGAAGCAGTCAGACAGACTCACGGCAGTGTGCTCTGAGCCCACAAGAGGGCAGACTATTGTATACTCCCCATGGGGCAGTCAGACAGACTCACGGCAATGTGCTCTGAGCCCACTAGAGGGCAGACTATTGTAAACTCCCCATGGGGCAGTCAGGCAGACTCACAGCAATGTGCTCTGTCCCCACTAGAGGGCAGACTATTGTAAACTCCCCATTGAGCAGTCAGGCAGACTCACGGCAATGTGCTCTAAGCCCACTAGAGGGCAGTCTATTGTATAATCCCCATGGAGCAGTCAGACAGACTCATCGCAATGTGCTCTGAGCCCACTAGATGGCAGACTACTGTAAACTCCCCATGAAGCAGTCAGACAGACTCACGGCAATGTGCTCTGTCCCCACTAGAGGGCAGACTATTGTAAACTCCCCATGGAGCAGTCAGGCAGACTCACGGCAGTGTGCTGTGTCCCCACTAGAGGGCAGACTATTGTAAACTCCCCATGGAGCAGTCAGACAGACTCACGGCAGTGTGCTCTGAGCCCACTAGAGGGCAGACTATTGTAAACTCCCCATGGGGAGGTGAGACAGACTCACAGCAATGTGCTCTGTCCCCACTAGAGGGCAGACTATTGTAAACTCCCCATGGGGCAGTCAGACAGACTCACGGCAATGTGCTCTGAGCCCTCTAGAGGGCAGACTATTGTAAACTCCCCATGGGGCAGTCAGGCAGACTCACAGCAATGTGCTCTGAGCCCACTAGAGGGCAGACTATTGAAAACTCCCCATGGGGCAGTCCGGCAGACTCGCGGCAATGTGCTCTGAGCCCACTAGAGGGCAGACTATTGTAAATTCCCCATGGAGCAGTCAGGCAGACTCACTGCAATGTGCTCTGTCCCCACTAGAGGGCAGACTATTGTAAACTCCCCATGGAGCTGTCAGACAGACTCACAGCAGTGTGCTGTGAGCTCACTAGAGGGCAGACTATTGTAAACTCCCCATGGGGCAGTCAGACAGACTCACGGCAATGTGCTCTGAGCCCACTAGAGGGCAGACTATTGAAAATTCCCCATGGGGCAGTCAGGCAGACTCACAGCAATGTGCTCTGAGCCCACTAGAGGGCAGACTATTGTAAATTCCCCATAGGGCAGTCAGGCAGACTCACGGCAATGTGCTCTGTCCCCACCAGAGGGCCGTCTATTGTAAACTCCCCATGAAGCAGTCAAACAGACTAGCGCCCACTAGAGGGCAGACTATTGTAAACTCCCCATGGAGCAGTCAGGCAGACTCACGGCAATGTGCTCTGAGCCCACTAGAGGGCAGTCTATTGTATAATCCCCATGGTGCAGTCAGACAGACTCACGGCAATGTGCTCTGAGCCCACTAGAGGGCAGACTATTGTAAACTCCCCATGGAGCAGTCAGGCAGACTCACAGCAATGAGCTCTGAGCCCGCTAGAGGGCAGTCTGTTGGAAACTCCCCATGGGGCAGTCAGACAGACTCACGGCAATGTGCTCTGAGCCCACTAGAGGGCAGACTATTGGAAACTCCCCATGGGGCAGTCAGACAGACTCACGGCAATGTGCTCTGAGCCCACTAGAGGGCAGACTATTGTAAACTCCCCATGTGGCAGTCAGGCAGACTCACGGCAATGTGCTCTGAGCCTACTAGAGGGCAGTCTATTGTATACTCCCCATGGAGCAGTCAGACAGACTCACGGCAATGTGCTCTGAGCACACTAGAGGGCAGACTATTTTAAACTCTCCATGCGCAGTCAGGCAGACTCACGGCAATGTGCTCTAAGCCCACTAGATGGCAGTCTATTGTATAATCCCCATGGAGCAGTCAGACAGACTCATCGCAATGTGCTCTGAGCCCACTAGATGGCAGACTACTGTAAACTCCCCATGGGGCAGTCAGACAGACTCACTGCAATGTGCTCTGTCCCCACTAGAGGGCAGACTATTGTATACTCCCCATGGAGCAGTCAGGCAGACTCACAGCAATGTGCTCTGAGCCCGCTAGAGGGCAGTCTATTGGAAACTCCCCATGGGGCAGTCAGACAGACTCACGGCAATGTGCTCTGAGCCCACTAGAGGGCAGACTATTGGAAACTCCCCATGGGGCAGTCAGACAGACTCACGGCAATGTGCTCTGAGCCCACTAGAGGGCAGACTATTGTAAACTCCCCATGTGGCAGTCAGGCAGACTCACGGCAATGTGCTCTGAGCCTACTAGAGGGCAGTCTATTGTATACTCCCCATGGAGCAGTCAGACAGACTCACGGCAATGTGCTCTGAGCACACTAGAGGGCAGACTATTTTAAACTCTCCATGCGCAGTCCGGCAGACTCACGGCAATGTGCTCTAAGCCCACTAGAGGGCAGTCTATTGTATAATCCCCATGGAGCAGTCAGACAGACACATCGCAATGTGCTCTGAGCCCACTAGAAGGCAGACTAATGTAAACTCCCCATGAAGCAGTCAGACAGACTCACGGCAATGTGCTCTGTCCCCACTAGAGGGCAGACTATTGTAAACTCCCCATGGAGCAGTCAGGCAAACTCACGGCAGTGTGCTGTGTCCCCACTAGAGGGCAGACTATTGTAAACTCCCCATGGAGCAGTCAGACAGACTCACGGCAGTGTGCTCTGAGCCCACTAGAGGGCAGACTATTGTAAACTCCCCATGGGGAGGTGAGACAGACTCACAGCAATGTGCTCTGTCCCCACTAGAGGGCAGAGTATTGTAAACTTCCCATGGAGCAGTCAGGCAGATTCACAGCAAGGTTCTCTGAGCCCACTAGAGGGCAGACTATTGTAAACTCCCCATGGGGCAGTCAGACAGACTCACGGCAATGTGCTCTGTCCCCACTAGAGGGCCGGCTATTGTAAACTCCCCATGAAGCAGACAGACAGACTCAAGCCCACTAGATAGCAGACTATTGTAAACTCCGCATGAAGCAGTCAGACAGACTCACGGCAGTGTGCTCTGAGCCCACAAGAGGGCAGACTATTGTAAACTCCCCATGGGGCAGTCAGACAGACTCATGGCAATGTGCTCTGAGCCCACTAGGGGGCAGACTATTGTAAACTCCCCATGGTGCAGTCAGGCAGTCTCACGGCAATGTGCTCTGAGCCCACTAGAGGGCAGACTATTGTAAACTTCCCATGGAGCAGTCAGACAGAATCACGGCAGTGTGCTCTGAGCCCACTAGAGGGCAGACTATTGAAAACCACCCCATGGGGCAGTCAGACAGACTCACGGCAATGTGCTCTGAGCCCACAAGAGGGCAGAGTAACTTAAACTCCCCATGGGGCAGTCAGGCAGACTCACGGCAATGTGCTCTGAGGCCACTAGAGGGCAGACTATTGTAAACTCCCCATGGAGCAGTCTGACAGACTCACGGCAATGTGCTCTGAGCCCACTAGAGGGCAGACTATTGTAAACACCCCATGGGGCAGTGAGACAGACTCACGGCAATGTGCTCTGAGCCCACTAGAGGGCAGAGTATTGTAAACTTCCCATGGAGCAGTCAGGCAGATTCACAGCAAGGTTCTCTGAGCCCACTAGAGGGCAGACTATTGTAAACTCCCCATGGGGCAGTCAGACAGACTCACTGCAATGTGCTCTGTCCCCACTAGAGGGCAGACTATTGTAAACTCCCCATGGAGCAGTCAGGCAGACTCACAGCAATGTGCTCTGTCCCCACTAGAGGGCAGACTATTGTAAACTCCACATGGAGCAGTCAGACAGACTCACGGCAATGTGCTCTGTCCGCACTGGAGGGCCGGCTATTGTAAACTCCCCATGAAGCAGACAGACAGACTCAAGCCCACTAGAGGGCAGACTATTGTAAACTCCGCATGAAGCAGTCAGACAGACTCACGGCAGTGTGCTCTGAGCCCACAAGAGGGCAGACTATTGTAAACTCCCCATGGGGCAGTCAGACAGACTCATGGCAATGTGCTCTGAGCCCACTAGGGGGCAGGCTATTGTAAACTCCACATGGGGCAGTCAGGCAGACTCACAGCAATGTGCTCTGAGCCCACGAGAGGGCAGACTATTGTAAACTCCCCATGGGGCAGTCAGGCAGACTCACAGCAATGTGCTCTGAGACCACAAGAGGGCAGACTATTGTAAACTCCCCATGGGGCAGTCAGACAGACTCACGGCAATGTGCTCTGAGCCCACTAGAGGGCAGAGTATTTTAAACTCCCCATGGGGCAGTCAGGCAGACTCACAGCAATGTGCTCTGTCCCCACTAGAGGGCAGACTATTGTAAACTCCCCATGGAGCAGTCAGGCAGACTCACGGCAATGTGCTCTGAGGCCACTAGAGGGCAGACTATTGTAAACTCCCCATGGAGCAGTCAGACAGACTCACGGCAGTGTGCTCTGAGCCCACTAGAGGGCAGACTATTGTAAACACCCCATGGGGCAGTGAGACAGACTCACGGCAATGTGCTCTGAGCCCACTAGAGGGCAGACTATTGTAAACTCCCCATGGTGCAGTCAGGCAGACTCACGGCAATGTGCTCTGAGCCCACTAGAGGGCAGAGTATTTTAAACTCCCCATGGGGCAGTCAGGCAGACTCACAGCAATGTGCTCTGTCCCCACTAGAGGGCAGACTATTGTAAACTCCCCATGGAGCAGTCAGGCAGACTCACGGCAATGTGCTCTGAGGCCACTAGAGGGCAGACTATTGTAAACTCCCCATGGAGCAGTCAGACAGACTCACGGCAGTGTGCTCTGAGCCCACTAGAGGGCAGACTATTGTAAACACCCCATGGGGCAGTGAGACAGACTCACAGCACTGTGCTCTGTCCCCACTAGAGGGCAGAGTATTATAAACTTCCCATGGAGCAGTCAGGCAGATTCACAGCAAGGTTCTCTGAGACCACTAGAGGGCAGACTATTGTAAACTCCCCATGGGGCAGTCAGACAGACCCACTGCAATGTGCTCTGTCCCCACTAGAGGGCAGACTATTGTATACTCCCCATGGAGCAGTCAGGCAGATTCACAGCAATGTGCTCTGAGCCCACTAGAGGGCAGACTATTGTAAACTCCCCATGGAGCAGTCAGACAGACTGACGGCAGTGTGCTCTGAGCCCACTAGAGGGCAGACTATTGTAAACTCCCCATGGGGAGGTGAGACAGACTCACGGCAATGTGCTCTGAGCCCACTAGAGGGCAGACTATTGTAAACTTCCCATGAAGCAGTCAGACAGACTCACGCCCACTAGAGGGCAGACTATTGTAAACTCCGCATGAAGCAGTCAGACAGACTCACGGCAGTGTGCTCTGAGCCCACAAGAGGGCAGACTATTGTAAACTCCCCATGGGGCAGTCAGACAGATTCACGGCAATGTGCTCTGAGCCCACTAGAGGGCAGACTATTGTATACTCCCCATGGGGCAGTCAGGCAGACTCGCAGCAATGTGCTCTGTCCCCACTAGAGGGCAGACTATTGTAAACTCCCCATGGAGCAGTCAGGCAGACTCACGGCAATGTGCTCTAAGCCCACTAGAGGGCAGTCTATTGTATAATCCCCATGGAGCAGTCAGACAGACTCATCGCAATGTGCTCTGAGCCCACTAGATGGCAGACTACTGTAAACTCCCCATGAAGCAGTCAGACAGACTCACGGCAATGTGCTCTGTCCCCACTAGAGGGCAGACTATTGTAAACTCCCCATGGAGCAGTCAGGCAGACTCACGGCAGTGTGCTGTGTCCCCACTAGAGGGCAGACTATTGTAAACTCCCCATGGAGCAGTCAGACAGACTCACGGCAGTGTGCTCTGAGCCCACAAGAGGGCAGACTATTGTAAACACCCGATGGGGCGGTGAGACAGACTCACAGCAATGTGCTCTGTCCCCACTAGAGGGCAGACTATTGTAAACTCCCCATGGGGCAGTCAGGCAGACTCACGGCAATGTGCTCTGTCCCCACTAGAGGGCAGACTATTGAAAACTCCCCATGGGGCAGTCCGGCAGACTCGCGGCAATGTGCTCTGAGCCCACTAGAGGGCAGACTATTGTAAACTCCCCATGGGGCAGTCAGACAGACTCACGGCAATGTGCTCTGAGCCCACTAGAGGGCAGAGTATTTTAAACTCCCCATGGGGCAGTCAGGCAGACTCACAGCAATGTGCTCTGTCCCCACTAGAGGGCAGACTATTGTAAACTCCCCATGGAGCAGTCAGGCAGACTCACGGCAATGTGCTCTGAGCCCACTAGAGGGCAGACTATTGTTAACTCCCCGTGAAGAAGTCAGACAGACTCAAAGCAATGTGCTCTGTCCCCACTAGATGGCAGACTATTGTAAACTCCCCATGGAGCAGACAGGCAGACTCACGGCAGTGTCATGTGTCCCCACTAGAGGGCAGACTATTGTAAACTCCCCATGGAGCAGTCAGACAGACGCAACGGAAGTGTGCTTTGAGCCCACTAGAGGGCAGACTATTGTAAACACCCCATGGGGCAGTGAGACAGACTCACGGCAATGTGCTCTGAGCCCACTAGAGGGCAGGCTATTGTAAACTCCCCATGGTGCAGTCAGGCAGACTCACAGCAATGTGCTCTGAGCCCACTAGAGGGCAGACTATTGTAAACGTCCCATGGAGCAGTCAGACAGAATCACGGCAGTGTGCTTGAGCCCACAAGAGGGCAGACTATTGTAAACTCCCCATGGGGCAGTCAGACAGACTCACGGCAATGTGCTCTGAGCCCACTAGAGGGCAGACTATTGTAAACTCCCCATGGGGCAGTCAGGCAGACTCACAGCAATGTGCTCTGTCCCCACTAGAGGGCAGACTATTGTAAACTTCCCATGAAGCAGTCAGACAGACTCACGCCCACTAGAGGGCAGACTATTGTAAACTCCGCATGAAGCAGTCAGACAGACTCACGGCAGTGTGCTCTGAGCCCACAAGAGGGCAGACTATTGTAAACTCCCCATGGGGCAGTCAGACAGACTCACGGCAATGTGCTCTGAGCCCACTAGAGGGCAGACTATTGTAAACTCCCCATGGGGCAGTCAGGCAGACTCACAGCAATGTGCTCTGTCCCCACTAGAGGGCAGACTATTGTAAACACCCCATGAAGCAGTCAGACAGACTCACGGCAATGTGCTCTGTCCCCACTAGAGGGCAGACTATTGTAAACTCCCCATGGAGCAGTCAGGCAGACTCACGGCAGTGTGCTGTGTCCCCACTAGAGGGCAGACTATTGTAAACTCCCCATGGAGCAGTCAGACAGACTCACGGCAGTGTGCTCTGAGCCCACTAGAGGGCAGACTATTGTAAACTCCCCATGGGGAGGTGAGACAGACTCACAGCAATGTGCTCTGTCCCCACTAGAGGGCAGACTATTGTAAACACCCCATGGGGCAGTCAGACAGACTCACGGCAATGTGCTCTGAGCCCACTAGAGGGCAGACTATTGTAAACTCCCCATGGGGCAGTCAGGCAGACTCACGGCAATGTGCTCTGAGCCCACTAGAGGGCAGACTATTGAAAACTCCCCATGGGGCAGTCAGGCAGACTCGCGGCAATGTGCTCTGAGCCCACTAGAGGGCAGACTATTGTAAATTCCCCATGGAGCAGTCAGGCAGACTCACTGCAATGTGCTCTGTCCCCACTAGAGGGCAGACTATTGTAAACTCCCCATGGAGCTGTCAGACCGACTCACAGCAGTGTGCTGTGAGCTCACTAGAGGGCAGACTATTGTAAACTCCCCATGGGGCAGTCAGACAGACTCACGGCAATGTGCTCTGAGCCCACTAGAGGGCAGACTATTGAAAATTCCCCATGGGGCAGTCAGGCAGACTCACAGCAATGTGCTCTGAGCCCACTAGAGGGCAGACTATTGTAAATTCCCCATAGGGCAGTCAGGCAGACTCACGGCAATGTGCTCTGTCCCCACCAGAGGGCCGTCTATTGTAAACTCCCCATGAAGCAGTCAAACAGACTAACGCCCACTAGAGGGCAGACTATTGTAAACTCCCCATGGAGCAGTCAGGCAGACTCACGGCAATGTGCTCTGAGCCCACTAGAGGGCAGTCTATTGTATAATCCCCATGGTGCAGTCAGACAGACACACGGCAATGTGCTCTGAGCCCACTAGAGGGCAGACTATTGTAAACTCCCCATGGAGCAGTCAGGCAGACTCACAGCAATGAGCTCTGAGCCCGCTAGAGGGCAGTCTGTTGGAAACTCCCCATGGGGCAGTCAGACAGACTCACGGCAATGTGCTCTGAGCCCACTAGAGGGCAGACTATTGGAAACTCCCCATGGGGCAGTCAGACAGACTCACGGCAATGTGCTCTGAGCCCACTAGAGGGCAGACTATTTTAAACTCCCCATGTGGCAGTCAGGCAGACTCACGGCAATGTGCTCTGAGCCTACTAGAGGGCAGTCTATTGTATACTCCCCATGGAGCAGTCAGACAGACTCACGGCAATGTGCTCTGAGCACACTAGAGGGCAGAGTATTTTAAACTCTCCATGCGCAGTCAGGCAGACTCACGGCAATGTGCTCTAAGCCCACTAGAGGGCAGTCTATTGTATAATCCCCATGGAGCAGTCAGACAGACTCATCGCAATGTGCTCTGAGCCCACTAGATGGCAGACTACTGTAAACTCCCCATGGGGCAGTCAGACAGACTCACTGCAATGTGCTCTGTCCCCACTAGAGGGCAGACTATTGTATACTCCCCATGGAGCAGTCAGGCAGACTCACAGCAATGTGCTCTGAGCCCGCTAGAGGGCAGTCTATTGGAAACTCCCCATGGGGCAGTCAGACAGACTCACGGCAATGTGCTCTGAGCCCACTAGAGGGCAGACTATTGGAAACTCCCCATTGAGCAGTCAGACAGACTCACGGCAATGTGCTCTGAGCCCACTAGAGGGCAGACTATTGTAAACTCCCCATGTGGCAGTCAGGCAGACTCACGGCAATGTGCTCTGAGCCTACTAGAGGGCAGTCTATTGTATACTCCCCATGGAGCAGTCAGACAGACTCACGGCAATGTGCTCTGAGCACACTAGAGGGCAGACTATTTTAAACTCTCCATGCGCAGTCCGGCAGACTCACGGCAATGTGCTCTAAGCCCACTAGAGGGCAGTCTATTGTATAATCCCCATGGAGCAGTCAGACAGACTCATCGCAATGTGCTCTGAGCCCACTAGAAGGCAGACTAATGTAAACTCCCCATGAAGCAGTCAGACAGACTCACGGCAATGTGCTCTGTCCCCACTAGAGGGCAGACTATTGTAAACTCCCCATGGAGCAGTCAGGCAAACTCACGGCAGTGTGCTGTGTCCCCACTAGAGGGCAGACTATTGTAAACTCCCCATGGAGCAGTCAGACAGACTCACGGCAGTGTGCACTGAGCCCACTAGAGGGCAGACTATTGTAAACTCCCCATGGGGAGGTGAGACAGACTCACAGCAATGTGCTCTGTCCCCACTAGAGGGCAGAGTATTGTAAACTTCCCATGGAGCAGTCAGGCAGATTCACAGCAAGGTTCTCTGAGCCCACTAGAGGGCAGACTATTGTAAACTCCCCATGGGGCAGTCAGACAGACTCACTGCAATGTGCTCTGTCCCCACTAGTGGGCAGACTATTGTATACTCCCCATGGAGCAGTCAGGCAGACTCACAGCAATGTGCTCTGAGCCCACTAGAGGGCAGACTATTGTAAACTCCCCATGGAGCAGTCAGACAGACTCACGGCAGTGTGCTCTGAGCCCACAAGAGGGCAGACTATTGTAAACTCCCCATGGGGAGGTGAGACAGACTCACAGCAACGTGCTCTGTCCCCACTAGAGGGCAGACTATTGTAAACTCCCCATGGGGCAGTCAGGCAGACTCACGGCAATGTGCTCTGAGCCCACTAGAGGGCAGACTATTGTAAACTTGCCATGAAGCAGTCAGACAGACTCACGCCCACTAGAGGGCAGACTATTGTAAACTCCGCATGAAGCAGTCAGACAGACTCACGGCAGTGTGCTCTGAGCCCACAAGAGGGCAGACTATTGTAAACTCCCCATGGGGCAGTCAGACAGACTCACGGCAATGTGCTCTGAGCCCACTAGAGGGCAGACTATTGTAAACTCCCCATGGGGCAGTCAGGCAGACTCACAGCCATGTGCTCTGTCCCCACTAGAGGGCAGACTATTGTAAACTCCCCATGGAGCAGTCAGGCAGACTCACGGCAATGTGCTCTAAGCCCACTAGAGGGCAGTCTATTGTATAATCCCCATGGAGCAGTCAGACAGACTCATCGCAATGTGCTCTGAGCCCACTAGATGGCAGACTACTGTAAACTCCCCATGAAGCAGTCAGACAGACACACGGCAATGTGCTCTGTCCCCACTAGAGGGCAGACTATTGTAAACTCCCCATGGAGCAGTCAGGCAGACTCACGGCAGTGTGCTGTGTCCCCACTAGAGGGCAGACTATTGTAAACTCCCCATGGAGCAGTCAGACAGACTCACGGCAGTGTGCTCTGAGCCCACTAGAGGGCAGACAATTGTAAACTCCCCATGTGGCAGTCAGGCAGACTCACGGCAATGTGCTCTGAGCCTACTAGAGGGCAGTCTATTGTATACTCCCCATGGAGCAGTCAGACAGACTCACGGCAATGTGCTCTGAGCACACTAGAGGGCAGACTATTTTAAACTCTCCATGCGCAGTCCGGCAGACTCACGGCAATGTGCTCTAAGCCCACTAGAGGGCAGTCTATTGTATAATCCCCATGGAGCAGTCAGACAGACTCATCGCAATGTGCTCTGAGCCCACTAGAAGGCAGACTAATGTAAACTCCCCATGAAGCAGTCAGACAGACTCACGGCAATGTGCTCTGTCCCCACTAGAGGGCAGACTATTGTAAACTCCCCATGGAGCAGTCAGGCAAACTCACGGCAGTGTGCTGTGTCCCCACTAGAGGGCAGACTATTGTAAACTCCCCATGGAGCAGTCAGACAGACTCACGGCAATGTGCTCTGTCCCCACTAGAGGGCAGACTATTGTAAACTCCCCATGGAGCAGTCAGGCAGACTCACGGCAGTGTGCTGTGTCCCCACTAGAGGGCAGACTATTGTAAACTCCCCATGGAGCAGTCAGACAGACTCACGGCAGTGTGCTCTGAGCCCACTAGAGGGCAGACTATTGTAAACTCCCCATGGGGAGGTGAGACAGACTCACAGCAATGTGCTCTGTCCCCACTAGAGGGCAGACTATTGTAAACTCCCCATGGGGCAGTCAGACAGACTCACGGCAATGTGCTCTGAGCCCACTAGAGGGCAGACTATTGTAAACTCCCCATGGGGCAGTCAGGCAGACCCACGGCAATGTGCTCTGAGCCCACTAGAGGGCAGACTATTGAAAACTCCCCATGGGGCAGTCCGGCAGACTCGCGGCAATGTGCTCTGAGCCCACTAGAGGGCAGACTATTGTAAATTCCCCATGGAGCAGTCAGGCAGACTCACTGCAATGTGCTCTGTCCCCACTAGAGGGCAGACTATTGTAAACTCCCCATGGAGCTGTCAGACAGACTCACAGCAGTGTGCTGTGAGCTCACTAGAGGGCAGACTATTGTAAACTCCCCATGGGGCAGTCAGACAGACTCACGGCAATGTGCTCTGAGCCCACTAGAGGGCAGTCTATTGCATAATCCTCATGGTGCAGTCAGACAGACTCACGGCAATGTGCTCTGAGCCCACTAGAGGGCAGACTATTGTAAACTCCCCATGGGGCAGTCAGACAGACTCACTGCAATGTGCTCTGTCCCCACCAGAGGGCCGTCTATTGTAAACTCCCCATGAAGCAGTCAAACAGACTAACGCCCACTAGAGGGCAGACTATTGTAAACTCCCCATGGAGCAGTCAGGCAGACTCACGGCAATGTGCTCTGAGCCCACTAGAGGGCAGTCTATTGCATAATCCCCATGGTGCAGTCAGACAGACTCACGGCAATGTGCTCTGAGCCCACTAGAGGGCAGACTATTGTAAACTCCCCATGGGGCAGTCAGACAGACTCACTGCAATGTGCTCTGTCCCCACTAGAGGGCAGACTATTGTATACTCCCCATGGAGCAGTCAGGCAGACTCACAGCAATGTGCTCTGAGCCCGCTAGAGGGCAGCCTATTGGAAACTCCCCATGGGGCAGTCAGACAGACTCACGGCAATGTGCTCTGAGCCCACTAGAGGGCAGACTATTGGAAACTCCCCATGGGGCAGTCAGACAGACTCACGGCAATGTGCTCTGAGCCCACTAGAGGGCAGACTATTGTAAACTCCCCATGTGGCAGTCAGGCAGACTCACGGCAATGTGCTCTGAGCCTACTAGAGGGCAGTCTATTGTATACTCCCCATGGGGCAGTCAGACAGACTCACGGCAATGTGCTCTGAGCCCACTAGAGGGCAGACTATTGTAAACTCCCCATGGAGCAGTCAGACAGACTCACGGCAGTGTGCTCTGAGCCCACTAGAGGGCAGACTATTGTAAACTCCTTATGGGGAGGTGAGACAGACTCACAGCAATGTGCTCTGTCCCCACTAGAGGGCAGACTATTGTAAACTCTCCATGGGGCAGTCAGGCCGACTCACGGCAATGTGCTCTGAGCCCACTAGAGGGCAGACTATTGTAAACTCCGCATGAAGCAGTCAGACAGACTCACGGCAGTGTGCTCTGAGCCCACAAGAGGGCAGACTATTGTAAACTCCCCATGGGGCAGTCAGACAGACTCACGGCAATGTGCTCTGAGCCCAGTAGAGGGCAGACTATTGTAAACTCCCCATGGGGCAGTCAGGCAGACTCACAGCAATGTGCTCTGTCCCCACTAGAGGGCAGACTATTGTAAACTCCCCATGGGGCAGTCAGGCAGACTCACGGCAATGTGCTCTAAGCCCACTAGAGGGCAGTCTATTGTATAATCCCCATGGAGCAGTCA
This sequence comes from Chiloscyllium plagiosum, assembly GCF_037043375.1. Lineage (NCBI taxonomy): Eukaryota > Metazoa > Chordata > Chondrichthyes > Orectolobiformes > Hemiscylliidae > Chiloscyllium > Chiloscyllium plagiosum. The sequence goes on along the minus strand of NW_028270180.1, from coordinate 37,245,620 downwards.
GACAGACTCATCGCAATGTGCTCTGAGCCCACTAGATGGCAGACTACTGTAAACTCCCCATGAAGCAGTCAGACAGACTCACGGCAATGTGCTCTGTCCCCACTAGAGGGCAGACTATTGTAAACTCCCCATGGAGCAGTCAGGCAGACTCACGGCAGTGTGCTGTGTCCCCACTAGAGGGCAGACTATTGTAAACTCCCCATGGAGCAGTCAGACAGACTCACGGCAGTGTGCTCTGAGCCCACTAGAGGGCAGACTATTGTAAACTCCCCATGGGGAGGTGTGACAGACTCACAGCAATGTGCTCTGTCCCCACTAGAGGGCAGACTATTGTAAACTCCCCATGGGTCAGTCCGGCAGACTCGCGGCAATGTGCTCTGAGCCCACTAGAGGGCAGACTATTGTAAATTCCCCATGGAGCAGTCAGGCAGACTCACTGCAATGTGCTCTGTCCCCACTAGAGGGCAGACTATTGTAAACTCCCCATGGAGCAGTCAGACAGACTCACAGCAGTGTGCTGTGTCCCCACTAGAGGGCAGACTATTGTAAACTCCCCATGGAGCTGTCAGACAGACTCACAGCAGTGTGCTGTGAGCTCACTAGAGGGCAGTCTATTGTAAACTCCCCATGGGGCAGTCAGACAGTTTCACGGCAATGTGCTCTGAGCCCACTAGAGGGCAGACTATTGTAAACTCCCCATGTGGCAGTCAGGCAGACTCACGGCAATGTGCTCTGAGCCTACTAGAGGGCAGACTATTTTAAACTCTCCATGCGCAGTCAGGCAGACTCACGGCAATGTGCTCTGAGCCGACTAGAGGGCAGACTATTGTATAATCCCCATGGAGCAGTCAGACAGACTCACAGCAGTGTGCTCTGAGCCCACTAGTGGGCAGAGTATTGTAAAGTTCCCATGGGGCAGTGAGACAGACTCACGGTAATGTGCTCTGAGCCCACTAGAGGGAAGACTATTGCAAACTTCCCATGGAGCAGTCAAGCAGATTCACGGCAAGGTGCTCTGAGCCCACTAGAGGGCAGACTGTTATAAAATCCCCAAGGAGCAGTCAGGCAGACTCACAGCAATGTGCTCTGTCCCCACTAGAGGGCAGACTATTGTAAACTTCCCATGGAGCAATCAGGCAGATTTACGGCAATGTTCTCTGAGCCCAGTAGAGGGCAGACTATTGTAAACTCCCCATGGTGCAGACAGGCAGACTTACGGCAAGGTTCTCTGAGCCCAGTAGAGGGCAGACTATTGTAAACTCCCCATGGAGCAGTCAGGCAGACTCACTGCAATGTGCTCTGTCCCCACTAGAGGGCAGACTATTGTAAACTCCCCATGGAGCAGTCAGACAGACTCACGGCAGTGTGCTGTGAGCCCACTAGAGGGCAGACTATTGTAAACTCCCCATGGGGCAGTCAGACAGACTCACGGCAATGTGCTCTGAGCCCACTCGCTGGCAGACTATTGTAAACTCCCCATGGAGCAGTCAGGCAGACTCACAGCAATGTGCTCTGTCCCCACTAGAGGGCAGACTATTGTAAACTCCACATGGAGCAGTCAGACAGACTCACGGCAATGTGCTCTGTCCCCACTAGAGGGCCGGCTATTGTAAACTCCCCATGAAGCAGTCAGACAGACTCAAGCCCACTAGAGGACAGACTATTGTAAACTGCGCATGAAGCAGTCAGACAGACTCACGGCAGTGTGCTCTGAGCCCACAAGAGGGCAGACTATTGTGAACTCCCCATGGGGCAGTCAGACAGACTCATGGCAATGTGCTCTGAGCCCACTAGTGGGCAGACTATTGTGAACTCCACATGGGGCAGTCAGGCAGACTCACAGCAATGTGCTCTGAGCCCACGAGAGGGCAGACTACTGTAAACTCCCCATGGGGCAGTCAGGCAGACTCACAGCAATGTGCTCTGAGCCCACAAGAGGGCAGACTATTGTAAACTCCCCATGGGGCAGTCAGACAAACTCACGGCAATGCGCTCTGAGCCCACTAGAGGGCAGAGTATTTTAAACTCCACATGGGGCAGTCAGGCAGACTCACAGCAATGTGCTCTGTCCCCACTAGAGGGCAGACTATTGTCAACTCCCCATGGAGCAGTCAGGCAGACTCACAGCAATGTGCTCTGTCCCCACTAGAGGGCAGAGTATTGTAAACTTCACATGGAGCAGTCAGGCAGATTAACAGCAAGGTCCTCTGAGCCCAGTAGAGGGCAGACTATTGTAAACTCCCCATGGGGCAGTCAGGCAGACTCACAGCAATGTGCTCTGAACACACTAGAGGGAAGACTATTGTAAACTCCCCATGGGGCAGTCAGACAGACTCACGGCAATGTGCTCTGTCCCCACTAGAGGGCCGTCTATTGTAAACTTCCCATGAAGCAGTCAGACAGACTCACGCCCACTAGAGGGCAGACTATTGTAAACTCCGCATGAAGCAGTCAGACAGACTCACGGCAGTGTGCTCTGAGCCCACAAGAGGGCAGACTATTGTAAACTCCCCATGGGGCAGTCAGACAGACTCACGGCAATGTGCTCTGAGCCCACTAGAGGGCAGACTATTGTAAACTCCCCATGGGGCAGTCAGGCAGACTCACAGCAATGTGCTCTGTCCCCAATAGAGGGCAGACTATTTTAAACTCCCCATGGAGCAGTCAGACAGACTCACGGCAATGTGCTCTGAGCCCACTAGAGGGCAGACTATTGTAAACTCCCCATGGGGCAGTCAGACAGACTCACGGCAATGTGCTCTGAGTCCACTAGCGGGCAGACTATTGTAAACTCCCGATGGAGCAGTCAGGCAGACTCACAGCAATGTGCTCTGTCCCCACTAGAGGGCAGACTATTGTAAACTCCACATGGAGCAGTCAGACAGACTCACGGCAATGTGCTCTGTCCCCACTAGAGGGCCGTCTATTTTAACTTCCCATGAAGCAGTCAGACAGACTCACGCCCACTAGAGGGCAGACTATTGTAAACTCCGCATGAAGCAGTCAGACAGACTCACGGCAGTGTGCTCTGAGCCCACAAGAGGGCAGACTATTGAAAACTCCCGATGGGCAGTCAGACAGACTCATGGCAATGTGCTCTGAGCCCACTAGTGGGCAGACTATTGTAAACTCCACATGGGGCAGTCAGGCAGACTCACAGCAATGTGCTCTGAGCCCACGAGAGGGCAGACTATTGTAAACTCCCCATGGGTCAGTCAGGCAGACTCACAGCAATGCGCTCTGAGCCCACGAGAGGGCAGACTATTGTAAACTCCCCATGGGGCAGTCAGGCAGACTCACAGCAATGTGCTCTGTCCCCACTAGAGGGCAGACTATTGTAAACTCCCCATGGAGCAGTCAGGCAGACTCACGGCAACGTGCTCTGAGCCCACTAGAGGGCAGACTATTGTAAACTCCCCGTAAAGAAGTCAGACAGACTCACGGCAATGTGCTCTGTCCCCACTAGAGGGCAGACTATTTTAAACTCCCCATGGAGCAGACAGGCAGACTCACGGCAGTGTGCTGTGTCCCCACTAGAGAGCAGACTATTGTAAACTCCCCATGGAGCAGTCAGACAGACTCACGGCAATGTGCTCTGAGCCCACTAGAGGGAAGACTATTGTAAACTTCCCATGGAGCAGTCAGGCAGATTCACGGCAACGTTATCTGAGCCGACTAGAGGGCAGACTATTGTCAACTCCCCATGGAGCAGTCAGGCAGACTCACAGCAATGTGCTCTGTCCCCACTAGAGGGCAGAATATTGTAAACTTCCCATGGAGCATTCAGGCAGATTAACAGCAAGGTTCTCTGAGCCCAGTAGAGGGCAGACTATTGTAAACTCCCCATGGGGCAGTCAGGCAGACTCACAGCAATGTGCTCTGAGCCCACTAGAGGGCAGACTATTGTAAACTCCCCATGGTGCAGTCAGGCAGACTTACGGCAATGTGCTCTGAGCCCACTAGAGGGAAGACTATTGCAAACTCCCAATGGGGCAGTCAGACAGACTCACGGCAATGTGCTCTGAGCCCACTAGAGGGCAGACTATTGTAAACTCCCCATGGAGCAGTCAGGCAGACTCACAGCAATGTGCTCTGTCCCCACTAGAGGGCAGACTATTGTAAACTCCACATGTGGCAGTCAGGCAGACTCACGGCAATGTGCTCTGAGCCTACTAGAGGGCAGTCTATTGTATACTCCCCATGGAGCAGTCAGACAGATTCACGGCAATGTGCTCTGAGCACACTAGAGGGCAGACTATTTTAAACTCTCCATGCGCAGTCAGGCAGACTCACGGCAATGTGCTCTGAGCCCACTAGAGGGCAGACTATTGTAAACTCCCCATGGAGCAGTCAGACAGACTCACAGCAGTGTGCTCTGAGCCCACTAGTGGGCAGAGTATTGTAAATTTCCCATGGGGCAGTGAGACAGACTCACGGTAATGTGCTCTGAGCCCACTAGAGGGAAGACTGTTATAAAATCCCCAAGGAGCAGTCAGGCAGACTCACAGCAATGTGCTTTGTCCCCACTAGAGGGAAGACTATTGTAAACTTCCCATGGAGCAATCAGGCAGATTCACGGCAAGGTGCTCTGAGCCCACTAGAGGGCAGACTGTTATAAAATCCCCAAGGAGCAGTCAGGCAGACTCACAGCAATGTGCTCTGTCCCCACTAGAGGGCAGACTATTGTAAACTTCCCATGGAGCAATCAGGCAGATTCACGGCAATGTTCTCTGAGCCAGGTGAGGGCAGACTATTGTAAACTCCCCATGGTGCAGTCAGGCAGACTTACGGCAAGGTTCTCTGAGCCCAGTAGAGGGCAGACTATTGTAAACTCCCCATGGAGCAGTCAGGCAGACTCACTGCAATGTGCTCTGTCCCCACTAGGGGGCAGACTATTGTAAACTCCCCATGGCGCAGTCAGGCAGACTCACAGCAATGTGTTCTGAGCCCACGAGAGGGCAGACTATTGTAAACTCCCCATGGGGCAGTCAGGCAGACTCACAGCAATGTGCTCTGAGCCCACAAGAGGGCAGACTATTGTAAACTCCCCATGGGGCAGTCAGACAGACTCACGGCAATGCGCTCTGAGCCCACTAGAGGGCAGAGTATTGTAAACTCCCCATGGGGCAGTCAGGCAGACTCACAGCAATGTGCTCTGTCCCCACTAGAGGGCAGACTATTGTAAACCCCCCATGGAGCAGTCAGACAGACTAACGGCAATGCGCTCTGAGCCCACTAGAGGGCAGAGTATTGTAAACTCCCCATGGGGCAGTCAGGCAGACTCACAGCAATGTGCTCTGTCCCCACTAGAGGGCAGAGTATTGTAAACTCCCCATGGGGCAGTCAGACAGACTCACAGCAATGTGCTCTGTCCCCACTATAGGGCAGACTATTGTATACTCCCCATGGAGCAGTCAGGCAGACTCACGGCAATGTGCTCTGAGCCCACTAGAGGGCAGACTATTGTAAACTCCCCGTAAAGAAGTCAGACAGACTCACGGCAATGTGCTCTGTCCCCACTAGAGCGCAGTCTATTGTATAATCCCCATGGAGCAGTCAGACAGACTCACGGCAATGTGCTCTGAGCCCACTAGAGGGCAGACTATTGTAAACTCCCCTAATGGGGCAGTCAGACAGACTCACGGCAATGTGCTCTGAGCCCACTAGCGGGCAGACTATTGTAAACTCCCCATGGAGCAGTCAGGCAGACTCACGGCAATGTGCTCTGAGCCCACAAGAGGGCAGACTATTGTAAACTCCCCATGGGCAGCGAGACAGACTCATGGCAATGTGCTCTGTCCCCACTAGAGGGCAGACTATTGTAAACTCACCATGGAGCAGTCAGGCAGACTCACGGCAATGTGCTCTGAGCCCACTAGAGGGCAGACTATTGTAAACTCCCCGTAAAGAAGTCAGACAGACTCATGGCAATGTGCTCTGTCCCCACTAGAGGGCAGACTATTGTAAACTCCCCATGGGGCAGTCAGACAGACTCACGGCAATGCGCTCTGAGCCCACTAGAGGGCAGAGTATTGTAAACTCCCCATGGGGCAGTCAGGCAGACTCACAGCAATGTGCTCTGTCCCCACTAGAGGGCAGACTATTGTAAACTCACCATGGAGCAGTCAGGCAGACTCACGGCAATGTGCTCTGAGCCCACTAGAGGGCAGACTATTGTAAACTCCCCGTAAAGAAGTCAGACAGACTCACGGCAATGTGCTCTGTCCCCACTAGAGGGCAGACTATTGTAAACTCCCCATGGAGCAGACAGGCAGACTCACGGCAGTGTGCTGTGTCCCCACTAGAGGGCAGACTATTGTAAACTCCCCATGGAGCAGTCAGGCAGACTCACCGCAGTGTTCTCTGAGCCCACTAGAGGGCAGACTATTGTAAACTCCCCTTAAAGAAGTCAGACAGACTCACGGCAATGTGCTCTGAGCCCACTAGAGGGAAGACTATTGTCAACTCCCCATGGAGCAGTCAGGCAGACTCACAGCAATGTGCTCTGTCCCCACTAGAGGGCAGAGTATTGTAAACTTCCCATGGAGCAGTCAGGCAGACTCACAGCAATGTGCTCTGTCCCCACTAGAGGGCCATCTATTGTAAACTTCCCATGAAGCAGTCAGACAGACTCACGCCCACTAGAGGGCAGACTATTGTAAACTCCGCATGAAGCAGTAAGACAGACTCACGGCAATGTGCTCTGAGCCCACAAGAGGGCAGACTATTGTAAACTCCCCATGGGGCAGTCAGACAGACTCACGGCAATGTGCTCTGAGCCCACTAGAGGGCAGACTATTGTAAACTCCCCATGGGGCAATCAGGCAGACTCACAGCAATGTGCTCTGTCCCCAATAGAGAGCAGACTACTGTAAACTCCCCATGGAGCAGTCCGGCAGACTCACGGCAATGTGCTCTGAGCCCACTAGAGGGCAGTCTATTGTATAATCCCCATGGAGCAGTCAGACAGACTCACGGCAATGTGCTCTGAGCCCACTAGAGGGCAGACTATTGTAAACACCCCATGGGGCAGTGAGACAGACTCACGGCAATGTGCTCTGAGCCCACTAGAGGGCAGACTATTGTCAACTCCCCATGGAGCAGTCAGGCAGACTCACAGCACTGTGCTCTGTCCCCACTAGAGGGCAGAGTATTGTAAACTTCCCATGGAGCAGTCAGGCAGATTCACAGCAAGGTTCTCTGAGCCCACTAGAGGGCAGACTATTGTAAACTCCCCATGGGGCAGTCAGGCAGACTCACAGCAATGTGCTCTGAACACACTAGAGGGAAGACTATTGTAAACTCCCCATGGGGCAGTCAGGCAGTCTCACAGCAATGTGCTCTGAGCCCACTAGAGGGCAGACTATTGTAAACTCCCCAAGGAGCAGTCAGGCAGACTCACAGCAATGTGCTCTGTCCCCACTAGAGGGCCGTCTATTGTAAACTTCCCATGAAGCAGTCAGACAGACTCACGCCCACTAGAGGGCAGACTATTGTAAACTCCGCATGAAGCAGTCAGACAGACTCACGGCAGTGTGCTCTGAGCCCACAAGAGGGCAGACTATTGTAAACTCCCCATGGGCAGCGAGACAGACTCATGGCAATGTGCTCTGAGCCCACTAGTGGGCAGACTATTGTAAACTCCACATGGGGCAGTCAGGCAGACTCACAGCAATGTGCTCTGTCCCCAATAGAGGGCAGACTATTGTAAACTCCCCATGGGGCAGTCAGACAGACTCACAGCAATGTGCTCTGAGCCCACAAGAGGGCAGACTATTGTAAACTCCCCATGGGGCAGTCAGACAGACTCACGGCAATGCGCTCTGAGCCCACTAGAGGGCAGAGTATTGTAAACTCCCCATGGGGCAGTCAGGCAGACTCACAGCAATGTGCTCTGTCCCCACTAGAGGGCAGACTATTGTAAACTCCCCATGGAGCAGTCAGGCAGACTCACGGCAATGTGCTCTGAGCCCACTAGAGGGCAGACTATTGTAAACTCCCCGTAAAGAAGTCAGACAGACTCACGGCAATGTGCTCTGTCCCCACTAGAGGGCAGACTATTGTAAACTCCCCATGGAGCAGACAGGCAGACTCACGGCAGTGTGCTGTGTCCCCACTAGAGGGCAGACTATTGTAAACTCCACATGGAGCAGTCAGACAGACTCACGGCAGTGTGCTCTGAGCCCACTAGAGGGCAGACTATTGTAAACTCCCCATGGTGCAGTCAGGCAGACTCACGGCAATGTGCTCTGAGCCCACTAGAGGGAAGACTATTGTCAACTCCCCATGGAGCAGTCAGGCAGACTCACAGCAATGTGCTCTGTCCCCACTAGAGGGCAGAGTATTGTAAACTCCCCATGGAGCAGTCAGGCAGACTCACAGCAATGTGCTCTGTCCCCACTAGAGGGCAGACTATTGTAAACTCCCCATGGAGCAGTCAGACAGACTCACGGCAATGTGCTCTGTCCCCACTAGAGGGCAGACTATTGTAAACTCCCCATGGAGCAGTCAGGCAGACTCACAGCAATGTGCTCTGAGCCCACTAGAGGGCAGACTATTGTAAACTCCCCATGGAGCAGTCAGGCAGACTCACAGCAATGTGCTCTGTCCCCACTAGAGGGCAGACTATTGTAAACTCCCCATGGAGCAGTCAGACAGACTCACGGCAATGTGCTCTGTCCCCACTAGAGGGCCATCTATTGTAAACTTCCAATGAAGCAGTCAGACAGACTCACGCCCACTAGAGGGCAGACTATTGTAAACTCCGCATGTAGCAGTCAGACAGACTCACGGCAGTGTGCTCTGAGCCCACAAGAGGGCAGACTATTGTAAACTCCCCATGGGGCAGTCAGACAGACTCACGGCAATGTGCTCTGAGCCCACTAGAGGGCAGACTATTGTAAACTCCCCATGGGGCAGTCAGGCAGACTCACAGCAATGTGCTCTGTCCCCAATAGAGGGCAGACTATTGTAAACTCCCCATGGAGCAGTCAGGCAGACTCACGGCAATGTGCTCTGAGCCCACTAGAGGGCAGTCTATTGTATAATCCCCATGGAGCAGTCAGACAGACTCACGGCAATGTGCTCTGAGCCCACTAGAGGGCAGACTATTGTAAACACCCCATGGGGCAGTGAGACAGACTCACGGCAATGTGCTCTGAGCCCACTAGAGGGCAGACTATTGTAAACTCCCCATGGAGCAGTCAGGCAGACTAACGGCAATGTGCTCTGAGCCCACTAGAGGGCAGACTATTGTAAACTTCCCATGGAGCAGTCAGGCAGATTCACGGCAGTGTGCTCTGAACCCACTAGAGGGCAGACTATTGTCAACTCCCCATGGAGCAGTCAGGCAGACTCACAGCACTGTGCTCTGTCCCCACTAGAGGGCAGAGTATTTTAAACTTCCCATGGAGCAGTCAGGCAGATTCACAGCAAGGTTCTCTGAGCCCACTAGAGGGCAGACTATTGTAAACTCCCCATGGGGCAGTCAGACAGACTCACAGCAATGTGCTCTGAGCCCACAAGAGGGCAGACTATTGTAAACTCCCCATGGAGGGAGAACTCCCCTCTCCTTCCCCCTACCTCCTCCTTCCCCCTCCCCACCTTCCCCCCTCCTTCCCCAGTCCCCCTCGCCGCCCCCTCCCACTCTCCTTCCCCCTCTCCTTACACCCTCCCCCTCTCCTTCCCCATTCCACCTCTCCTCCCCTCCCCCTCTCCTTTCCCACACCTTTCGCCCCTCCTTCCCCCATCCACCTCTCCTCCCCATCCCCCTCCTTCCCCCCGTCTCCCTCTCCTCCCCATCCCCCTCCTTCCCCCTGTCTCCCTCTCCTCTGCACTCCCTCTCTTCTTCCCCGTCTCCTTCTCCCCATCTCCTTCTCCCCATCTCCTACCACCCCCTCTCCTTCCCCCATCCTTCCGCTTGCCCCCTCTGCTTCCCCCCTTCCCCCCTCTCCTTCACCCCCTCCTCCCCCTCTCCTTCCCCCTCTCCTCCCATCCTCCTTCCCCCCTCCTTCCCCCTCTCCTTCCCTCCGTCTCCTTCCCCCTCTTCTTCCCTCAATCTCCTTCCCCCTCTCCTTCCCTCTGTCTCCTTCCCCCTCTCCTTCCCCCTCTCTTTCCCCCCCCTTTCCTCCATCTCCTTTCCTCCGTCTCCTTCCCCCTCTCCTTCCCCCTCTCCTTCCCTCTGTCTCCTTCCCCCTCTCCTTCCCCCTCTCCTTCCCTCTGTCTCCTTCCTGCTCTCCTTCCCTTCTCCTTCCCCCTCTCCTTCCCACTCTCCATTCCACCCTCTCCTTCCCACTCTCCATTCCACCCTCTCCTTTCGCACCCCTCTCCAAACCCCCACTCCTCCCCCCAACTCCTTCCCCCTTCTCCTTCCCTCCGTCTCCTTCCCCCTATCCTTCCCTCTCTCCTTCCCTCCGTCTCCTTCCCCCTATCCTTCCCCCATCCTCCCCCCACTCCTCCCCTCCCCCTCCTTCCCCCTCTCGTTCTCCCCTCCTTCCCCCCACTCCTCCCCCTCCCCCCTTCCCCCTTCTCCTTCCCCCTTCTCCTTCCCCCTTCTCCTTCCCCCCTCTCCTTCCCCTGCCTCCATACCCCCTCCAACCCCCCTCCATCCCCCCCGCTCTCGTTCCCTCCCTCTCTCCTTCCTCTCCTTCCTCCCCTCTCTCCTCCCCTCTCTCCTTCTCCCCTCTCTCCTTCTCCCCTCTCTCATTCTGTCCCCACTCCTCCCCTGTCTCCTCCCCCCCACTACTTCCCCCCTCTCATTCCCCCCCACTCTTCCCCCACTTCTTCCCCCTTGTCCTTTCCCCCTATCTCCACACCCCCACTCCTCACCCCCACTCCTCCTCCCCCTCTCCTTCCCCATCCTCCATCCCCCCATTCCCCCCTCTCTCATTCCCTCCCTCTCTCCTTCCTCTCCTTCCCCCTCTCCTTCCTCCCGCACTCTTTCCCCCCTCTCCTTCCCCCTTCTCCATCACCCTTCTACTTCCCCCCCCTTTCCCCTTCACCTCCCCCTCTCTTTGGCCCTCTCCTTCCTCTCCTCTCCTTCCCCCTCTCCTTCTCCCCTTTCCTTCCCCTTCTCCTTCTACCCCTCTCCTTCACCCTCCTTTCCCCCTTACCCCCTTCTCTTTCTCCCCTTCTTCTCCCTCCTTCCTCCCTTTCCTTTCCCCCTACCTTTGCCCTCCTCCTTTCCCCCCTTACCCCCTTCTCTTTCTCCCCTTCTTCCCCCTCCTTCCCTGTCTCCTTCCCCCTCTCCTCCCCCTCTCCTTCCCACTGTCCTCCCCCTCTCCTTACTCCTCTTCCCCCCTCTCCTACCCCTCTCCTCCTCCTCTCCTTCCCCACCTCCTCGCCCTCTACTTCCCCCCTCTCCTTCGCCCCCTCTCCTTCCCCCTTCACCCCTCTCCTTCCGTCCCTCTCTCTCCTTCACCATCACCTTTACCTTCCCCCTCTCTGCTTCCTCTCCTTTTCCCCCCTCCAACTCCCCATCTCCTACCACCCCATCTCCTTCACACCTCTCCTTCTGCTTCCCCCCCCTCTGCTTCGCCCCCTCTCCTTCCCCCCCTCTCCTTCCCCCTCTCCTTCCCCCTCTCCAACTCCCTCCCCCTCTCCTTCCCTGTCTTCTTCCACCTTTTCTCCTTCCCCCCGCTCCTTCCCTCCCTCTCTCCCTCCCCCTTGCCTTTCCTCCATCTTCTTCCCCCCCTCCATTCCACCCTCTCCTTTCGCACCCCTCTCCAAGCCCCCATCCCTTCTCCTTCCCCCTCTCCTTCCCCCTTCCCCCTCCTTCGCCCCCTCTCCTTCCCCCTTCTCCTTCCCCCCTCCATCCCACCCTTCCCTCCCTCTCTCCTTCCTCTCTGTCCTCCCCTCTCATTCCCCCTTCCCCCTCCTTCCCTCTCCTTCCTCTTCCCCTTCCCCCTCCCCTCCATCCCTTTATCCCCTCTTCCCCCGTCCCCTCCCCCTCTCCTTCCCCCTACCCCTCTCCCTCTCCTTCCCCCCTCCCCCTCTCCTCACCCCTCCTTCGCCCCCTCTCCTTCCCCCCTCTCTTTCCCCCATCCCTACCCCCTCTCCTTCCCTCTTCTCCTTCCCCAATCCCTACCCTCTTCTCCTTCCCCCTTCTCCTTCCCCCTCTCCTTCCGCCCCTCTCCTTCCCCGTCTTATTCACCTTCCTCCTCCTCTTTCTCTCCCTCTCTCCTTCCTCCCCTCTGCTTCCCTCCATTTCACCCGTCCTTCCCCCCTCCTTCCCCCCCTCCTTCCCCTTTTCCCCCTCTAATTCCCCCTCCCCATCCATCCCCTTCCCCCTCTCCTTCCCTGTACCCCTCCCGCACCTTTCCCCTCTTTCCCCCATTCCCCTTTCCTTCCCCCTACCCTTTTCCCTCTCCTTCCCCCCTCCCCCTCTCCTCACCCCTCCTTCGCCCCTCTCCTTCCCCTTATCCTTCCCCCCTCTCCTTCCCCCCTCTCCTTCCCGCTTCTCCTCCCCCCTCCTTTGCCCCCTCTCATTCCCCATCTCGTTCACCTTCCTCCCATCTCCTTCACTCCCTCTCTCCTTCCTCTCCTTCCTCACCTCTGCTTCCCCTTCCCACTCCTTCCCCCTCTCCTTCCTCCCTCTCCTTCCCCCCACCACTTTCCCCCTCTTCATCACCCCCTCTCCTTCCTCCCTCTCCTTCCCCCCACCACTTTCCCCCTCTTCATCACCCCCACTCCTTCCCCCTTGTCCTTTTCCCCGTCCTCCATCCCCCCATTCCCCCTCACCTGTTCCTTCCCCTCTCTCCTTCCTGTCCTTCCTCCCCTATCCTTCCCCCCTCCTTCCCCTCCTCTGCTTCCCCTTCTCCTTCTGCCCCTCTCGTTCCCCCCTCTCCTTCCCTCTCCCCTTCCTCCCCCACCTTTTCCCCCTCTCCTTCCCCCTTCTCCATCACCCTTCTCTTTCCCCCCTTTCCCCTTCACCTCCCCCTCTCTTTCGCCCTCTCCTTCCTCTCCTCTCCTTCCCCCTCTCCTTCTCCCCTTTCCTTCCCCTTCTCATTCTACCACTCTCCTTCACCCCCCTTATCCCCTTCTCTTTCTCCCCTTCTTCTCCCTCCTTCCTCCCTCTCCTTTCCCGCTCCCCTTGCCCTCCTCCTTTCCCCCTCTTACCCCTTCTCTTTCTCCCCTTCTTCCCCTCCCTTCCCTGTCTCCATCCCCCTCTCCTCCCCCCACTCCTTCCCACTGTCCTCCACATCTTCTTCCCCCTTTCACCCCTCCTCCCACTCTCCTTCCTCCCCTTCCCCCCTCCTCCCCAATCTCCTTCCCCCTCTCCTACCCCTCTCCTCCTCCTCTCCTTCCCCACCTCAGCGCCCTCTACTAACCCCCCTCTCCTTTGCCCCATCTCCTTCCCCCTCTCCTCCCTCCCTTTCTCTCCTTCACCATCTCCTTCACCTTCCCCCTCTCTGCTTCCACTCCTTTCCCTCCTCTCCTTCACCCCTATCCTTCTGCTTCCCCGCTCTGCTTCGCCCCCTGTGCTTCCCCCCTTCCCCTCCACCTCTTCTTCCCCCTCCCCCTCTCCTCCCCCTCTCTCCCTTTCTTCCCCCCTCTCCTTCCCCTTCTCCTTCACCCCCTCCCCCTCTCCAACTCCCTCCCCCTCTCCTTCCCCGTCTTCTTCCACCTTTTCTCCTTCCCCCTGCTCCTTCACTCCCTCTCTCCCTCCCCCTTGCCTTTCCTCCATCTCCTTCCCCCTCTCCATTCCACCCTCTCCTTTCGCACCCCTCTCCAAGCCCCCACACCTTCCCCATTCCTTCCCCTTCTCATTCCCCCTTCCCCCTCCTTCGCCCCCTCTCCTTCCCCCCTTCCCCTCCTTCCCCCTTCCTTCTCCCCCTCCATCCCTTTACCCCTCTTCCCCCCATCCCCCTCTCCTTCCCCACCTCCCCCTCTCCTTCCCCCACCCCTCTCCCTCTCCTTCCCCCTCCCCCTCTCCTCACCCCTCCTTCGCCCCCTCTCCTTCCCCTCTCTCTTTCCCCCATCCCTACCCCCTCTCCTTCCCCCTTCTCCTTCCCCAATCCCTACCCTCTTCTCCTTCCCCCTTCTCCTTCCCCTTTCTCCTTCCCCCTCTCCTTCCGACCCTCTCCTTCCCCGTCTCGTTCACCTTCCTCCCCCTCCTTCCCTCCCTCTCTACTTCCTCTCCTTCTTCCCCTCTGCTTCCCCCCATTTCCTCCGTCCTTCACCCCTCCTTCCCCCCTCTCCTTCCCCTTTTCCCCCTCTCCTTCCCCCTCCCCCTCCATTCCTTTCCCCCTCTCCTTCCCTGTACCCCTCCCCCACCTGTCCCCCCTATTTCCCCCATCCCCCTCTCCTTCCCCACCTCTCCCTCTCCTTCCCTCTACCCTTTTCCCTCTCCTTCCCCCTCTCCCTCTCCTCACCCCTCCTTGGCCCCCTCTCCTTCCCCCTTCTCCTTCTCCCCTCTCCTTCCCCCTCCTTCCCCTCTCTCCTTCCCTCATTCCCCTCTCCTTACCCCCTCCTTCACCCCCTCTCCCTCTCCAACACCCTCCTCCTCTCCAACACCCTCCCCCTCTCCTTCCCCCCATCTCCTTCCACCTCTTCTCCTGCCCCCCTCTGCTTCCCTACCCCCTCATTCCCCCCCCTCTACTTCCCCATTCCCCTCCGGCCCCTTACCCCTTCTCCTTCCCCCCTCTCCTTCACCCCCTCCCCCTCTCCAACTCTCTCCACCTCTCCTTCCCCCCGCTCCTTCCCTCCTCCTCTCCTTCCCCCCTCCTTCCCCCCCACTCCTTCCCCCCCACTCCTTCCCCCCCCACTCCTTCCCCACTTTCCTTCACCCCTTCACCCCCTCTCCTTTCCCCTTCTCCTTCCCCCCATCCCCCCTCCTTCCCTCCCTCTCTCCTTTCTCTCCGTCCTCCCCACTCCTTCCCCACCCCCTTCCCCCCTCTTTCCCCCCTCTCCTTCCACTTCCCCCCTCTCCTTTCCCCTTCCCTCCATCCCCTTCCCCCCTCTCCTTCCCCCTCCCCCTCCATCCCCTTCCCCCTCTCCTTCCCTGTACCCCCTCCCGCACCTTTCCCCCATCCCCACTCCTTCCCCACCTCCCCTCTCCTTCCCCCTACCCCTCTCCCCCTCCTTCCCCCCTCCCCTTCCCCCCTCTCCATCCCCCCTCCTTTCCCCCCTCTTCTTTCCCACCCCTTTCCAACCCCCCCCCCCCCACTCCCTCCCTCTTTCCTTCCCCTTCTCCTTAAACCCTCTTCTTACTCCCTCCCCTCTTCTTCCCTCCTTCTCCTTCCACTCCTCTCCTTCCCCCTTCTCATCCCCCCCCTCCTTCTCCTCCTCCTTCCCCCTCTCTCCTTCACATTACCCCCTCCTTCCCACCTGTCTTCTTCCTGCCCTCTCTTTCCCCACCTCTCCTTCCCCCCTTCCCCTTCTCCCTTCTCCTTCCCCGGTCTCCTTCCCCCCATCTCCTAACCCCTCCTTCCCCTAGCCCCCGTCCTTCCCCCTCCTTCCCCTTCTCCCTTCTCGTTCCCCCACTCCTCCCCCCTCTCCTACTCCCCTCCTTCCCGCTCCACTCTCTCCTTTCCCGCTCTCCTACCCCCTCCCCTCCACCCCCCCCCCTTGCCCTCCTCCTTCCCCCCTTACACCCTTCTCTTTCTCTCCTTCTTCTCCCCGTCTTCACCCTCTCCCTCCCCGGTCCTTTCCGCTCTCCTTCCCCCTCTCCTCCCCCTCTCCTTCCTCCCCTCTCCATGCCCTCTTCTTCCCCCCCCTCCTTCCCCCTCTCACATTCCCCCTCTCCCTCTCCTTCCCCCATCCTTTCCCCCTCTTACCCCGTTCTCTTTCTCCTTTTCTTCCCCCTCCTTCCCCCCCTTACCCAACACTCTGCCCTCGCCTCCCCCTCTCATCCACCCTCCTTCCTCCCCTTTCTCCCCTCTCCTTCCCTCCATCTCCTTCCCCCCTCCTTCGCCCCCTACTTCCTACCCCTTCCCCCTCTCCTTTTGAATCCCTCTACAAGCCCCCTCTCCTTCCCTCCCTCCTTCCCCCCTCTCATTCCACCCTCCCCCTCTCCTTCCCTCCTTCCCCCTCCCCCTCCCTCTCCTTCATCCTCTCCTCACCTGTCTCCTTCCCCCTCTCCTCCTCCACTCCTTCCTCCCCCTTCTCCCCCCTCCTTCCCTCTGTCTCCTTCCCCCCTCCTTCCCCCTCTCCTTTCCCTCCTCTCCTTTTGCACCCCTCTCCAACACCCCCACTCCTTTCCCCTTTCTTTCCCCGTCTCCTTCCCCCCATCCCTACACCCTCTGCTTCCCCCCTATCCCCCTCTCCTCCCCCCTCCTTCCCCTTCTCCTTCCCCCCTCTCCTTCTCTCCCTCTCTCCTTCCCCCTTTTGTTCACCTTCCTCCCCCTCCTTCCCTCCCTCTCTCGTTCCTCTCCTCTGTTTCCCCCCTCCTTCCCCCCTCCTTCCCCCCTCTCCTACCCCTTCCCCCTCTCCTTCCCCCTCCCCACCTCCCCCTCTCCTTCATCTCTACCCCTCTACCTCTCCTTTCCCCCTTCTCCCTCTCCTTCCCCCTCCCCTCTCCTTCACCCCTCCTTTCCCCCTCTCCTTCACCCCTCCTTTCCCCCTCTTACTCCCTTCTCTTTCTCCCCTCTCCTTCCCCCTTCTCCTTCCCCTCTCCTCCCCCCTCTTTCCCCGTCTCCTCCCCACTGCTTCCCCCTCTCCTTCCTCCCTACCCCTCTACCTCTCCTTCCCCCATCTCCTTCCCTCCCCTCTCCTTCTCCCCATCTCCTACCACCCCTCCTCCTTCTCCCCTCTCCTTCCCCCCTCTCCTTCCCTCCTTCCCTCCTTCCCCTCCTTCCCGTATTCCCCCTTTCCTTCCCCCAGCTCGTGCTCCTTCCACCTCTTCTCCATCCTCCCCCTTTCCTTTCCTCCCCCTCTCCTTCTCCCCCTCCTTCCACATCCCCCTCCGGCCACGGCCCCCTCACCTTCCCTCCTCTCCCCCTCCTTTCCCCCTCTTACCTCCTTCTCTTTCTCCCCTTCTTCACCCTCCTTCCCCCCCTCTTTTTACACCTTCTCCTCCTCTCCTTTCCCCTCTCCTTCCCGCCTCCTTACTGCCCCTTCTCCCCTCTCCTGCCCTCCGTCTCCTTCCCCCCTTCCTTCTCCCCCCTCCTTCCCCCTCTCCTTTCGCACCCCTTTCCAATCCCCCCACTCCTTCCCCCTTTCCTTCCCCCTTCTCATTACCCCCCACTCCTTCCCCCTCCCCTTCCACAATCCCCTTCCCACCTCACCTTCCCCACTCTTCTTCTCCCATCTCCTACCCCCCTCTCTCCTTCCCTCCCTCTCTACTTCCCCCCTCCTTCACCTTCCCCCCTACTTCCCTCCTCTCTCCTTCCCTCCCTCTATCCTTCTTCTTCCTCCTCTCTCCTTCCCTCCTCTCCTTCCTCTTCCCCGTCTCTTTCCCCCTCTCCTTCCCGCCTCCTTACTGCCCCTTCTCCCCTCTCCTGCCCTCTGTATCCTTCCCCCCTTCCTTCTCCCCCCTCCTTCCCCCTCTTCTTCACACCCCTTTCCAATCCCCCCACTCCTTCCCCCTTTCCTTCTCCCTTCTCTTTACCCCCCTCTCCTTCCCCCTCCCCTTTCACGCTCCCTTCCCCCCTCTCCTACCCCCCTCTCCTTCCACCCTCCTCCCCCTTCCCACTTCTCCTTCCCCCTCTCATTCCCCCCTCTCCTTCCCCCCTCCCCTTTCCCCTTCCCCTTCCCCATCTCCTTCCCCCCTCCCCTTCCCCCTCTCCTTCCCCCCTACCCTTCCTACTACCCTTCCCCCTCCCCTTCCCCCCCCTTCCCTCCTCTCCTTCCCCCTTTTACCTTCTCCCCCTTTCTCCTTCCCTCCCTCTCTACCTCCCCCCCTCCTTCACTTTCTCCCCTCCTTCCCACCTCTCTCCTTCCCTCCCTTTATCCTTCTTCTTCCTCCCCTTTCCTTCCCCCTCTCCTTCCCCCTCTCCTTCTCCCATCTCCTTCCCCCCCTCCCCCGTCCCTCTATCCTTCTTCTTCTTCCTCCTCTCTCCTTCCCTCCTCTCCTTCCTCTTCCCCGTCTCCTTCCCCCTCTCCTACCCCACTCCTTCCCCTACCCCCGTCCTTCCCCCTTCCCTCCCCCTCTCCTTCCCCCTCTCCTTCCTCTTCTCCCTTCTCCTTCCCCCCTCTCCTTCCCCCCTCTCCTTCCCCCCCTCCTTCCTCTTCTCCCTTCTCCTTCCCCCTCTCTCCTTCCCTCCCTCTATCATTCTTCTTCTTCCATCCCTCTCATTCCCCCCCTCTCCTGTCCCCCTTCACCTATCCCCATCATCCCTCCCCCTCTCCTTCCCCCTCTCCTACATTTCCCCTTCTCCTTCCCGCCTCTCCTTACCCCCTCTACTACCCCCTCCCCTCCTCCATTCCCCCTTACCCCCTTCTCTTTCTCCCCTTCTTCCCCTCACCTTCCCCCTCCTTCCCACTGTCCTCCCCATCCTTTCCCCCTCTTACACCCTTCTCTTTCTCCCCTTCTTCCCCCTCCTTCCCCCCTCCTTTCCCACAATCCACTCTCTCCTTCCCCCTCTCCTTTCACCCTCCTTCCTCTCCCTTCTCCCCTCTCCTTCCCTCCATTTCCATTCCCCACTTTCTCCCCCCTCCTTCCCCTCTCTACTTCCTGCCCCTTCCCCCTCTCCTTTCGCACCCCTTAAGAAGCCCCCATTCCTTCCCCCCTCCTTCCTCTCTCTCTCCTTTCCCCTTCTCCATCCACCCCTCTCCTTCCCCCTCCTACCCCATCCCCCCTCTCCTTGCCCTCCTCCTTTCACCCTCTTAACCCCTTCTATTTCTACATTTCTTCCCCCTCCGTCCCCCCCGTCCTTCCCCCCACTCACCCCCTCTCTTTCCCCCCTTCCTCCCCCTTCTCCCCTCTCCTTCCCCCCTCCTTCCCCCCCACTTCCTACCCCTTCGCCATCTCCTTTCGCACCCCTCTACAATCCCCCATTCCTTCCCCCCCTCTTTCCCCCTCTCCTTCCCTCCCTCTCTCCTTTCCTCTCTCCTTAACCTGACACCTCTCCTTGCCCCGTCTCCTTCCCTCGGTCTCTCCTTCCTCCCCTCTCCTTCCCGCCTCCTACATCCTTCTCTTTCTCCCCTTCTTCCCCCTCCTTCCTCCCTCTCCTTTCCCCCTCCTCCCCCTCCTTCCTCCCTCTCCTTTCCCCCCTCCTCCCCTCCTTCCTCCCTCTCCTTTCCCCCTCCTCCCCCTCCTCCCTCCCTCTCCTTTCCCCCCTCCTCCCCCTCCTTCCTCCCTCTCCTTCCCCCCTCCTCCCCCTCCTTCCTCCCTCTCCTTTCCCCCCTCCTCCCCCTCCTTCCTCCCTCTCCTTCCCCCCTCCTCCCCCTCCTTCCTCCCTCTCCTTTCCCCCCTCCTCCCCCTCCTTCCTCCCTCTCCTTTCCCCCTCCTCCTCCTCCTTCCTCCCTCTCCTTTCCCCCTCCTCCCCCTCCTTCCTCCCTCTCCTTTCCCCCTCCTCCCCCTCCTCCCCCTCCTTCCTCCCTCTCCTTTCCCCCCCTCCTCCCCCTCCTTCCTCCCTCTCCTTTCCCCCTCCTCCCCCTCCTTCCTCCCTCTCCTTCCCCCCTCCTCCCCCTCCTTCCTCCCTCTCCTTTCCCCCTCCTCCCCCTCCTTCCTACCTCTCCTTTCCCCCCCCTCCTCCCCCTCCTTCCTCCCTCTCCTTTCCCCCCTCATCCCCCTCCTTCCTCCCTCTCCTTTCCCCCCTCCTCCTCCTCCTTCCTCCCTCTCCTTTCCCCCTCCTCCCCCTCCTTCCTCCCTCTCCTTCACCCCTCCTCCCCCTCCTTCCTCCCTCCCCTTTCCCCCCTCCTCCCCCTCCTTCCTCCCTCCCCTTTCCCCCCTCCTCCCCCTCCTTCCTCCCTCTCCTTTCCCCCTCCTCCCCCTCCTTCCTCCCTCTCCTTTCCCCCCTCCTCCCCCTACTTCCCCTCTCTCGTTTCCCCCTCCTCCCCCTCCTTCCTCCCTCTCCTTCCCCCCTCCTCCCCCTCCTTCCTCCCTCCCCTTTCCCCCCTCCTCCCCCTCCTTCCTCCCTCCCCTTTCCCCCCTCCTCCCCCTCCTTCCTCCCTCCCCTTTCCCCCCTCCTCCCCCTCCTTCCTCCCTCCCCTTTCCCCTCTCCTCCCCCTCCTTCCTCCCTCTCCTTTCCCCCCTCCTCCCCCTCCTTCCTCCCTCCCCTTTCCCCCCCTCCTCCCCCTCCTTCCTCCCTCTCCTTTCCCCCCTCATCCCCCTACTTCCCCTCTCTCCTTTCCCGCTTCTCCTTCTACCCTTCTCCATCCCCCTCCTTATCCCCTCTCCTTCACCCCTCCTACCCCTCCTCTCCCTCTCCTTCCCCCTCTCCTTCCCCATCCCCCCCCACCCTGCCCTCCTCCTTTCACACTCTTACCCCCTTCTCTTTCTACACTTCTTCCCCCTCCTTCCCTCTCTCCTTCCCACTCTCCATCCCCCCTCTTTCCCCCTGTCCTCCACGCTCTCCTTCTCCCTTCCCCCTCTCCTCCCCCTCTCCTTCCCCCCGTCTTCCCCCTTCTCCTTCAACCCCTCCTCCCCCTCTCCTTCCCCCACTCCTCCCCCTCTCCTTCCCACTCTTTCCGCCCTCACTTTTCTCCTTCGCCCACCTTTCCTTCCCCCCTCCTTTCCCTTTCTTACCCCCTTCTCTTTCTCCCCCCTCCTTCCACCCTCTCCTGGCACCCCCCTCCTTCCCCACTCCTTCCTCCCCTTCTCCCCTCTCCTTCCCTCCGTCTCCTTCCCCTCCTTCCTCTTCCCCTCCTTCCTTCTACCCCCCTTTCCCCCCCTCTCCTTTTGCACCCCTTTCCAACCCCCCCCACTCCTTCCCCTTCTCCTTCCCGTTCTCCTTACTCCCCTCCCTTCCCCCTCTCCTTCCCCCCTCTCCTTCACCTTCCCCCATCCTTCCACCCCTCTCCTTCCCTCCCTCTCTCCTTCCCTCCCTCCCTCCCTCCTGCCTCCCATCTCCTTCCCCCTCCTTTCCCCCTTTTACCCCATCTCTCTCTCTCTCCTTTCCCCCTTCTCCCCCCTCCTTCACCCCTCTCCTCCATTTCTCCTTCCCCTTCCTTCCCCCTCTCACCTTCCCCCTTCTCTTTCGTCCTCCTTACCCCCCATCCTTCCCTTCCCCCTCTCCTTCAGCTCCCCTCCTTCCCCCACCCTCTCCTTGCCTTCCTCCTTTCCCCCTCTTACCTCCTTCTCTTTCTCTGCTTCTTCCCCCTCCCCTTCCCCCTTCCACTTTCCCCCTATCCTTCCCCCTTCTCATTCCCCCCACTCCTTTCCCCTTCTCCTTCCCCCTTCCCCATCCCCGTCTCCTTCCCTGACTCCCTCCCCTTCCCCTCTCTCCTTCCCCCTCTCCTTCACCTACCCCCCTCTCCTACCCCCTCTGTTCTTCCCTTCCTCTATTCTTCCTCCCCTCTCCTTCCCCCACCTTTCCCCCCTCCTCCCCTACACCTTCCTGCCCTCCTTCCCCCCCTCCTTCCCACCCTCTCCATCCCCTCTCTCCATCCCCTCGCTCCTTCCCCCTTCTCCTTCTACCCTTCTCCTTCCCCCTGCTTACACCCCTCTCCTTCTCCCCTCCCCCTCCTTCCCCTTCCCCTTCCCCATCCCCGTCTCCTTCCTCCACTCCCTCCCCTTTTCCCTCTCCTTCCTCCTACCCCCTCTCATTGCCCTCCTCCATCCCCCTCTTACCCTCTTCTCATTCTCCCCTTCTTCCCTCTACTTCCCCCCCACTCCTTCCAACCTCCCCTTCCCCCCTCTTCTTCCCCCTCTCTCTGTCCCCCCTCCTTCACCTTCCCCCCTTTCCTTTTCTCCCACTCTCCTTCTCTCCTTCCTCTCCTTCCTCCCCCTCCTCCCCCCTCTCCATCCCCCCTCTCCTTAACCCCTTCCCCTTCCACCCTTCTCCTTCCCCTTCCCTCCTCCCATTCCCCCCTGTCCTTCCCCCTCTCCTCCCCACCTTTCCTTCCCCCTCCTTCCCCCCTCCTTCACCCTTCTCCTTCCCCAGTCTCCTTCCCCATTCACCATCCCCCTCTCCTCCCTCTCTCCTTACCGCCTCTCTCCTTCCCTCCCTCTCTCCTTCCCTCCCTCTCCATCACCTGCCCCCCTCCTTCCCCCCTCCCTCCGTCTCTCCTTTTCCCCTCTCCTTTATCCCCTCTCCTTCCCCCTCTTATCCCCTTCTCTTTCTCCTCTTCTTCTCCCTCCTTCCTCCCTTTCCTTTCCCCCCTTCCCCCCTCCTTCCTCCCGTCTCCTACCCCCTGTCCAACCCCCTCTCCTCCTCATCTCGTACCCCCACTTCCCCCTGCCCTCCCCCTCCTTCCCCCATTCCCCCTCTCCTTCCCCCTCTCCTCCCCCCTCCACCTCCCTCTCCTCCCCCCTCCTTCCCCCCTCTCCTTCTCCCCTCCTTTCCTCCTCTTGCCCCCCTTCTATTTCTCCCCTTCTTCCCCCTCTTTCTATCCTCTCCTTCCCCCTCCTTCCCCCTCCGTCCCCACTTCCCCCGCCTTCCTGCCCCTTCTCCACTCTCCTTCCCTCCATGTCCTTCCCCCACTTCTGCCCCCACTCCTTCCCCCTTCTCCTTACACCTTCTCCTTCCACCCCTTCTCCTTCCCCCTCTCCTTCTTCCCTCCTCCCCTCCTCCCCACTTTCCTCCCCCCCTTCCCCCTTCTCCTTCCCCCTTCTCCTTTCTCCACTCTCCTTCCCCCCCCTCTTCTTCACCCCCTCTCCTTCCTCCCCTCTCCTACCCCCTCCTTTCCCCCTCTTACCTCCGTCTCTTTCTCCCCTTCTGCTCCCTCCTTCCTCCCTCTCCTTTCCCCCTTCCCCCCTTCCCCTCTCTCCTTCCCCTCTCACCTTCCCCCTTCTCTTTCGCCCTTCCCCATCCCTGTCTCCTTCCCTCACTCCCTCCCCTTCCCCTCTCTCCTTCCCCCTCTCCTTCACCTACCCCCTCTCCTACCCCCTCTGTTCTTCCCTCCCTTTCCCCTCTTTCCCTTCCTCCTCTCCTTCAGCCCCCCTCCTTCCCCCACCCTCTCCTTGCCTTCCTCCTTTCCCCCTCTTACCTCCTTCTCTTTCTCTGCTTCTTCCCCCCTCCCCTTCCCCCTTCCCCTTTCCCCCTATCCGTCCCCCTTCTCATTCCCCCCTCTCCTTTCCCCTTCTCCTTCCCCCTTCCCCATCCCTGTCTCCTTCCCTCACTCCCTCCCCTTCCCCTCTCTCCTTCCCCCTCTCCTTCACCTACCCCCCTCTCCTACCCCCTCTGTTCTTCCCTCCCTCTATTCTTCCTCCCCTCTCCTTCCCCCACCTTTCCCCCCTCCTCCCCTACACATTCCTGCCCTCCTTCCCCCCCTCCTTCCCGCCCTCTCCATCCCCTCTCTCCTTCCCCTCGCTCCTTCCCCCTTCTCCTTCCACCCTTCTCCTTCCCCCTGCTTACACCCCTCTCCTTCTCCCCTCCCCCTCCTTCCCCTTCCCCCTTCCCCATCCCCGTCTCCTTCCCCCACTCCCTCCCCTTCTTCCCCCTACTTCCCCCCCCACTCCTTCCCACCTCCCCTTCCCCCTCTCCTTCCCGCTCTCTGTCCCCCCTCCTTCACCTTCCCCCCTTTCCTTTCCTCCCACTCTCCTTCTCTCCTTCCTCTCCTTCCTCCCCCTCCTCCCCCTCTCCATCCCCCCTCTCCTTAACCCCTTCTCCTTCCACCCTTCTCCTTCCCCCTTCCCTCCTCCCATTCCCCCTGTCCTTCCCCCTCTTCTCCCCACCTTTCCTTCCCCCCTCCTTCACCCTTCTCCTTTCCCCTTCTCCTTCCCCAGTCTCCTTCCCCATTCACCATCCCCCTCTCCTCCCTCTCTCCTTACCGCCTCTCTCCTTCCCTCCCTCTCTCCTTCCCTCCCTCTCCATCACCTGCCCCTCTCCTTCCCCCCTCCCGCCCTCCCTCCATCTCTCCTTTCCCCCTCTCCTTTATCCCCTCTCCTTCCCCCTCTTACCCCCTTCTCTTTCTCCCCTTCTTCTCCCTCCTTCCTCCCTTTCCTTTCCCCCTTCCCCCTCCTTCCTCCCATCTCCTACCCCCTGTCCAACCCCCTCTCCTCCCCATCTCCTACCCCCACTTCCCCCTGCCCTCCCCCCTCCTTTCCCCCACTTACCTCCTTCTCTTTCTCCCCTTCTGCCCCCTCCTTCCTCCCTCTCCTTTCCCCCTTCCCTCCCTTCCCCTCTCTCCTTCCCCTCTCTCCATCCCCCTTCTGCTTCCTCCTCTTTACACCCTCTCCTTCCCCCCTCCTTCCCGCCCTGTCCTTCCCCTCTCTCCTTCCCCTTCTCCTTCCATCGATTTCTCCTTCCACCTCCTTACCCCCTCTTCTTCAATCCTCTCCTTCCCCTTCCCCCTTCTCCTTCCCCCCTCCTTCCCTCCCTCTCCTTCCCCTTACCCCTCTCCTTCCCCGTCCCCATCTCCTTGCCCTCCTCCTTTCCCCCTCTTACCCCCTTCTCTTTCTCCCCTTCTTCCCCCTACTTCCCCCCTGTTCTTCCCCCTTTCCCCCTCATTCCCCACTCCTTCCCCCTCTCTTTCACCTTCCCCCTCCTTCCCCCTCCTTCCCCCCTCCTTCCCCCTTCCTCTCCTTCCTCCCCACTCCTTCCCCCCTCTCCTTCCCCACTCCCCTTCCCCCTGCCATTCCCCCCTCTCATTCTCCCCTCTCCTCTTCCCCTCCTTCCCCCTTCTCCTTCCCCCCTTCCTCCCCCCTCTCCTTCCCCCTCCTTCCTTCCCTCCCTCTCTCCTTCCCCCTCTCCTTCACCTGCCCCATCTCCTTCTCTTCCTCTCTCCTTCCCTCCCTCTCACAGTCTTCCCCTATCCTTCCCCCTCCTTTCCCCCCCTTACCCCCTTCTTTTTCTCCCCTTCCTCCCCCCTTCCTCCCTCTCCTTCCCCCTTCCTTCCCCCTCTCCTTCCCCTATCTCCTTCTCCCCTTCTCCTTCCACACTTCTCTTTCCCCCTCCTTACCCCCCTCCCCTTCCCCCTTTACTAACCCCCTTCTTCCCCTGACCCCCTCTCCTTCCCTCTCGTCCCTCTCCTTGCCCTACTCCTTTCCCCCTCTTACCCCCTTCTCTTTCTCAGCTTCTTCCCCCTCTGTCCCCCCTCTCCTTTCCCACACTCCTTCCCCCTCTCCTCCATTTCTCCTTCCCCCTCTCCTTCCACCCCTTCTCCTTCCCACACTCCTTCCCACCATCTCCTTCCCCCTTTCCTCCCCCCTCTCCTCCCCCATCTCCTCCCCCCTCCTTCCCCTTCTCCTTACTCACCACCTTCCCCCTTCTTTCTTCACCCCCTCTCCTTCTCCTTTCTCCTTCCCCCTTCTCCTTCCTCCTTCTCCTCCCCCCTCCTCCCCCTCTTTCCTTCCCCCTCTCTTCTTCCCCCTCTCCATCACCTGCCCCTCTCCTTCCCCTCTCCATTACCTGCCCCCCTCTCCTTCCCCCTCCTTTCCACCTCTTACCCCCTTCTATTTCTCCCCTTCTTCCCTCTCCTTCCGCCCTCTCCTTCCCCCCTCACCTTCATCCCCTCTCCTGACCCCCTCCTTCAGCCCCTCTCTCCTTCCCTCCCTCTCTCCTTCCCCCCTCTTCTTCATCCCCTCTCCTGACCCCCTCCTTCACCCCCTCTCTCCTTCCCTCCATCTCTCCTTACTCCCCTCTCCTCCACCCTCCTTTCCCCCTCTTACCCCCTTCTCTTCCTCCCCTTCTTCCCCCCTCCTCCTCCACTCCTTCTTCACCCCACTCCTTCCTGCCCTCCATTTCTCCTTCCACCTCTCTTTCCCCACTCTCCATCCCCCTTTCTCCTTCCCCTTCTCCTTCCACACTTCTCCTTCCCCATCTCTACCCCCCTCTCCTTCCCTCTCTTCTTCCCGCTCCCCTACCCTCCTCCTTCCCCTTCCCCCTCTCCTTCCCCTCCCCCTCTCCTTCCCCCCTCCCCTCTCCTCCCTGTCTCCTTCCCCCTTCCCCGCTGTATTCCCCCTCTCCCTCCCCATCCCCCCACTCCTTCCCCCTCTCCTCCCCCTTCCCCTAACCCCATCCATCCCCATTCTTCTCCACCCTCTCCTTCACTCCCTCTCTCCTCCCCCTCTCCATCCACCTTCCTTCCCTCCCTCTCTCTTTCCCTTCTCTTTCTCCCCTTCTTCCCTCTCCTTCCTCACTCTCTCTTCCCTCTCCTCCCCCCTCCTTCCCCACACTCTTTCCCCCGTTCCTCCATTTCTCCTCTCCCCCTCCTTCCCCGTTCTCCTTCCCCTCTCTATTTCTCCCCTTCTACTACCACCCTTCTCCTTCCTCCTCCTTCCTCCCTCTCCTTTCCTCCCTCCTCTCCCCTCTCCTCTCCCCTTCTTCCCCTCTCCTCCATTTCTCCTTCCCCCTCCTTCCCCCCTCTCCTTCCCCTTCTCCTCCCCCTCCTTACCCTCTCTCTCCTTCCCGCTTCTCCTTCCACCCTTCTCCGTCTCCCCCTTACCCTCTCCTCTCCGCTCTCCTTACCCCCTCCTCCCTCTCTCCTTCCACCCCTCTCCTCGCCCTTTCCTTCCCCCCTTCTTCCCCCCCCTCACCTTCCCCCCTCCTCCATTTCTCCTTCCCCCTCTCCTTCCCCTCTTTCCTTACCCCCTTCTCCTTCCCCTCTCTCCTTCCCCCCTCCTACCCCCTTTTCCCCCTTCCCCCTCTTCTTGCCCTCCTCCTTTCCCCTTTAACCCCTTCTCTTTCTCGGCTTCTTCACCCTCTTTCCCCCCTCTCCTTCCCCGTCTCCTTCCCCCTGTCCACCCCCTCTCCTTCCCCTCTTCCCCCTCTCCTCCCCCTCCTTCCCCCTGTCCTGCCCCCTCACCTACCCCCTCCACCCCGTTCTCCTTACCCCCTCTCCTTCCCCACTCCCCTTCCCCCCTCCTTCCCCCCTCCCCTCCTTCCCTCTCTCCTCCCCCCTTCTGCTTCCACCTTCTCCTTCCACCCCTTCTCTTTCCATCCCTTCTCGTTCCCCCCTCTCCTTCCCACCGTCTCCTTCCCCCTCTCCTCCCCCTCTCCTCCCCCTCCTTCCCCTTCTCCTTCCCCCCCCCACCTTCCCCCTTCCTTCTTCACCCCCTCTCGTTCCCCTTTCTCCTTCCCCCTTCCTCTCCCCTCTCTCCTTCCCCCCTCTCTTCTTCCCCCTCTCTATCACCTGCCCCGCTCTCCTTCCCCCCTCCCCTACCGTCGCACTCTCCTTCCCCCCTTTTCCCCCTCCTACCCCCTTCTCTTTCTCCTCTCCTTTCCCCCTCTCCTCGCCCCTCCTTCCCCAACTCTCCTTCCCCTCTCTCCTTCCCTCTTCTCCTTCCACCCTTCTCCTTTCCCCTCCTTACCTCTCTCTCCTTTCCCCTCTCCTTCCCCCCTCTCCTTCATCCCCGTCTTCTTCCCCAATCTCCTTCCACCCCTCTCTCCTTCACCTGCCCCCTTCACCCCCTCTCTCCTTCCCTCTTCTCCTTCCCCCACTCTCCTTCCCCTCTCTCCTTCCCCTCCTCCTGCCCACCACTCCTTCATCCCCTCTCCTGCCCACCCTCCTTCACCCCTCTCTCCTTCCCTCCTTCCTCCCATCTCCTTCCCCCTCCTTTCCCCCTCTTTCTTTCTCCCCTTCTTCCCCTCCTTCCTCCATCTCCTTTCCTCCCCCCTCCTCCGCCCCTCATTTACCCCACTCCTTCACCCCCCTCCTCCATTTCTCCTTCCCCCTCTCCTTACCCTCTCCTACCCTTCTCCTTCCCCTTCCCCCCTCTCCTCCCCCTCCCCCCTCTCCTCCCCCTCTCCTTCCCCCATTCCCCCACTCCTTCCTCCTGTCCTCCCCCTTCTCCTTCCCCCCTGTCCTTCCCTCCCTCTCTCCTTCCCCCTCTCCTTCACCTGCCCCCCTCTCCATCCCCCCTCTCTCTTTCCCTCCCTCTCTCTTTCCTCCCCTCTCCTTCTCCCTCCTTTCCCCCTCTTCTGCCCTTCTCTTTCTCCCCTTCTTCCCCCTCCTTATTCCCTCTCGTTTCCCTCTCCTCACCCACTTCCCTTTTCTCCTTACCCTCTCTACTTTCCCCCTTCTGCTTCCACTCTTCTCCTTCCCCCTCCTTCCTCCATTTCCTTTCCCCCCTCCTCCCCCTTCCCCAGTCGTCAATTTCTGCTTCCCCAATCTCCTACCCCTCTCTCCTTCCCCCTTCTCCTTCCACCCTTCTCCTTCTCCCCCTTCCCCACTCCTCCATTTCTGTTTCCCCCCTCTCCTACCCCTCTCTCCTTCCCCCCCTTCTCCTTCCACCCTTCTCCTTCTCCCCCTTACCCTCTCCTCTCCGCTCTCCTTTCCCTCCTCCCTCTCTCCTTCCACCCCTCTCCTTGCCCTTTCCTTCCCTCCTCTCCTTCCCCTCACCTTCCGCCCCTCCCCCCTCTCCTTCCTCCCTCCTTCCTTCCCCTTCTCCTCTCTCTTTCCCTCCATCTCCTTCCCCCCTCCTTCTCCCGCCTACTTCCGCCCTCCATCCCCCCTCTCCTTTCGCACTCCTCTCCAACACCCCAGTCCTTCCCCCCCACTCCTTCCAGCTTTCATTCATCTTTCCTTTCCCCCCTCTCCTTCCCCCCTCTCCTTCCCCTTCTCCTTCCACCTTCTCCTTCCCCTCCTTCCTCCCTCTCCTTTTCCCCCTCCTCCTCAATCCTCTCCCCCTCTCCTTCCCCCTCTCCTCCATTTCTTCTTCCCCCTCCTTCCCCCCTCTCCTTCCCCTTCTCCTCCATTTCTCCTTCCCCCCTCCTTCCCCCTCCTACCCCTCTCTCCTTCCACCCTTCTCCGTCTCCCCCTTACCCTCTCCTTTCTGCTCTCCTTCCCCCCTCCTCCCTCTCTCCTTCCACCCCTCTCCTCACCCTTTCCTGCCCCTCTCTCCTTCCCCCTCAGCTTCCGCCCCTCCCCCACCTTCCTCCCGCCTTCCTCCCCCGTCTCCCCTCTCTTTCCCTCCATCTCCTTCCCCCTTCCTTCTCCCGCCTACTTCCGCCCTCCTTCCCCCCTCTCCTTTCGCACCCCTCTCCAACACCCCTCTCCAACACCCCACTCCTTCCCCCCACTCCTTCCCCCTTTCCTTCATCTTTCCTTCCCCACCTCCTTCCCCCTTCTCCTTCCCCCTTCTCCTTCACCCACCTTCCACCCCTCTCATTCCCCCTCTCCTCTCCCCCTTTTCCTTCCCCCCTTATCCTTCCCATCTTCCTTCCCCCTCTCTCCATCCCTAACTCTCTCCTTCCCCCTCTCCATTACCTGCCCCCCCATCCTCCCCCTCTCTCTTTCCCTCCCTCTCTCCTTCCTCCCCTCTCCTTCCCCCCTTACCCCCTTCTCTTTCTCCCCTTCTTCCCCCTCCTTCCTCCCTCTCCTTTACCTCCTCTTCCACCCTCCTTCCCCTCTCCTTCTCCTCTCTCCTTCTCCTTCCTCCTCCTTACCCACTCTCCTTCCTCCCTCTCCTCCCCCCCTCCTTCCCCCTCTCCTTCCCCCTTCCCCTTCCCCTTTCTCGTTTCCCCATCTCTTACACCCCTCCTTCCCCTTCCTCCCTCTCCTTCCCCTTTCCCCCTTCCCCTTCCCCTTTCTCCTTCCATTTTCTCCTTCGCCCCTCTCCTACACCCCTCCTTCCTCTTCCCCCCCCTCCTTCCTCCCTCTCCTTCCCCCCTCTCCTTCCCTCCTCTCCTTCCCCTTTCCCCCTTCCCCTTTCTCCTTTCCCTCTCTCCTACACCCCTCCTTCCCCTTACCCCCTCCTTCCCCCTCTCCTTCCCCATTCTGTCTCCTTCCCCCTCCCCCTCCCCTGTACTCGCCCTCCTCCTTTCCCCGCCTTATCCCATTCTCTTTCTCTCCTTTCCCCTACTCCCCCCTTCTCTCCTTTCCTCCTTCTCTCCTTCCTCCCCTCTTCTTCCCCCCTTACCCCCTTCTCCTTCCCCCACCTTCCCTCCCTCCTTCCCTCCTCCCCTGCCCCCTTTCCTTCCCCTTCACCTTCACCCCCTCTCCTTCCCCCTCTTCTTCCCTCCTCCCCTCCCCCTCTCCTTCCCCCCTTCACCTTCACCCCCTCTCCTTGCCCCCTCTCCTTCCCTCCCTCTCTCCTTCCTCCTCTCTCCTTCCCCCTTTTACCCCCTTCTCTTTCACCCCTTCTTCCCCCTCCTTCCTCCCTCTCCTTTCCCCCCTCTATATCTCCCCTCCTTTCCCCCTCTTACGCCCTTCTGTTTCACCCCTTCTTCCCCCTCCTTTCTCCCTCTCCTTTCCCCCCCTCCTTCCCCCATCTCCTTACCCCTTCTCCATTTCTCCTTCCCGCTCGTCCCTCTCCTTCCCCTTATTCCCCGTATGTGCACCGTCTCCTTCCCCCCCTCCTTCCCCCCCCTTCCCTCCTCTCCTTCCCCCTTCTCCTTCCCCCATCCCCTCTCCTTCCCCCATCCCCTCTCCTTGCACTCCTCCTTTTCCCCTCTTACCCCATTCTCTTTCTCCCATTCTACCCCTATTTCCCCCCTCCCATTTCCCCTCCTTCCCCCTTCTCCTTCCCCCCTCCTTCCCCACTCTCTCCTTCCCTCTCTGTCTCCTTCTTCTCCTTCCTCCCATCTCCTTCCTCCCATCTCCTTCCCCCATCTCCTTCCCCCCTCACCTCCCCCTCTCCTTCACCCTTCTCTTCCCCCCATCTCCCCCTCTCTCCTTCCCTCTCTTTTCCCGCCTCTCCTTTCCCCCTCTCTCTCCCTCCCTCTCTCCTTCCCTCCCTCTCTCCTTCCTCCCCTCTCCTTTCCCCCTTCTTACTC
Source organism: Chiloscyllium plagiosum (assembly GCF_037043375.1). NCBI lineage: Eukaryota > Metazoa > Chordata > Chondrichthyes > Orectolobiformes > Hemiscylliidae > Chiloscyllium > Chiloscyllium plagiosum. Next base: position 37,214,919 of record NW_028270180.1, on the reverse strand, counting down.
CCTTCTCTTTCTCCCCTCCTCCCCACTCCTTCCCCCTATCCTTACCCCCTTCCTCCATTTCTCCTTCCCCCTCCTTCCCCCCCTCCTTCCCCCTCGCCCCTCTCCTTGCCCTCCTCCTTTCCAACTCTTACCCCATTCTCTTTTTCCCTTTCTTCCCCATATTTCCATCCTCTCCTTCCCCCCTGACCTTCCACCTCCTTCCCCCCTTCCCCCTTCTCCTTCCCCCTTCTCCTTCCCTCCCTCTCTCCCCCCCCGCCTCTTCTTCACCTACCCCCTCTCTTCCCCCTCCTTCCCTTCTTTCTCCTTCCTCTCTTCCTCCCCTGCCCTCCCCCTCTCCTTCCCTCCCTCTCCTTCTTCTATCCTTCCACCCTCCTCCCCCCTCCTTCCCCCCTGTCCTTCCCCCCCTCTCCTCCATTTCTCCTTTCCCTGCTCCTCCCTGGCTCCTTCCCCCGCTCCTTATCCCCCTCCTTCCCCTCTCTCCTTCCCCCCTCTCCTTCCCCCCTCCTTACCCCCTTCTCCTATACCCCTCCTTCCCCCTCCTCCCTCTCCTTGCCCTCCTCCTTTCCCCCTCTTGCCTCTTCTCTTTCTCCCCTTCTTCCCCCCCTTCCCCCTCTCCTTTCCCCCTCTCCTTCCCCTTCTCCTTCCCCACTCTCCTTCCCTCTCCTTTCCCTCTCTCCTTTCCCTCCTCTCCTTCCCCCTTCTCCTTCGCCCTCCCCCTTCTCCTTCCCCCCAACTTCCGTTCCTCTCTCCTTCCCCTCTCTCCTTCCCCCCTCTCTCCTTCCCTCCTTCTCTCCTTCCTCTCCTCTCTTTCCCCCCTTCCCCTTCCACCTTCTCCTTCCTCCCTCTCCTGTACCCCTCCTTCCCTTTCCCCCTCCTTCCCCCTCCCCTCTCCTTGCCCTCCTCCTTTCCCCCCTTACCCCTTCTCTTTCTCCCCTTCTTCCCCCTACTTCCCCACTCCTGTCCCCCCTCCTTCCCCCCTCTCCTTCCTCCTTATCCTTCCTCCTTATTCTTTCACCCCTCCTCCCACCTCCCCTTCCCCCCTCTCCATCCCTCCCTCTCTCCTTCCCCCTCTCCATCACCTACCCCCATCTCCTGCCCTTCCCACTCTTACCACCTTCTCTTTCTCCCCTTCTCTTTCTTCCCTTCTTCCCCCTCCTTCGTCCCTCTCCTTTCCCCCCTCTCCTTCCCCCTCCTTTCCTCCTCTTACCCCTTCTCTTTCTCACCTACTTCCTCACTCTCCTTTCCCTCCCTCTCCCGATCTTAACACCCCCTCCTTCCCCCTCTCCTTTCCCCTTCTCCTTCCTCTTCCTTCCCCCCTCTCCTACACCACTCCTTCCCCTCCCCCCTCTCCTTCCCCCTCACCCCTCTCCTTCCCCTGCCCCCTCTCCTTGCCCTCTTCTTTTCGCCCTCTTACCCCTTCTTTTTCTCCCCTTCTTCCCCTTACTTCCCCCCTCTCCTTCCCCCCTTCTCCTTCCCCCCCTTCTCCTTCCCCCTCCTTTCCCCCCTCTCCTTCCCACCCTCCATCCCAACCTCCTCTCCCTCCTTCCCCCTCCTCCATTTCTCCTTCCCCTCTTCTCCTTGCCCTCCTCCTTTCCCCCTCTTACCCCATTCTCTTTCGCCCCTTCTTCCCCCCCTTCCTCCCTCTCCTTTCCCCCTTTCCCCCTCTTCCCCTTCCACCTTCTCCTTCCTCCCTCTCCTACACCCCTCCTTCCCTTTCCCCCCACCTTTCCCCTCCCCTCTCCTTGCCCTCCTCCTTTCCCCCTCTTAACCCTTCTCTTTCTCCCCTTCTTCCCCCTCCTTCCCTCCTCCTGTCCCCCCTCCTTCCCCCCTCTCCTTCACCCTCCTTTCACCCCTCTCCTTCCCCTTCTCCTTCCTTCCCTCTCCTTCTCCCTTCTCCATCCCCTCGCCTTCCCCTCTCTCTTTCCCCCTCTCCTTCCCTCCTTCTCTCCCTCCCTCCTTTCTTTCCTTCCTCCCCTCTCCTTCTCCCCTCTCCTTCCTCCTTCTCCTTCCCACTCCGTCCCCCCTCCTTCCCCCCTCTCCTTCCTCCTTATCCTTCTTCCTTATCCTTCCGCCCCTCCTCCCGCCTCACCTTCCCCCCTCTCCATCCCTCCCTCTCTCCTTCCCCCTCTCCATCACCTACCCCCCTCTCCTCCCCTTCCCACTCTTACCCACTTCTCTTTCTCCCCTTCTCTTTCTCCCCTTCTTCCCTCCCTCCTTCCTTTCCCCCCTCTCCTTCCCTCTCCTTTCCTCCTCTTACCCCTTCTCTTTCTCCCCTACTTCCTCACTCTCCTTTCCCTCCTCCTCTCCCCTCCTTACCCCCCTCTCCTTCCCCCCCACCTTCCCTCCTCTCCTTCCCCTTTCCCCCTTCACCTCCCCCCTCTCCTACACCCATCCTTCCCCTTCTCCCTTCTCCTTCCCCCATCCCCTCTCTTTCCCCCTCCCACCTCTCCTTGCCCTCCTCCTTTCCCCCTCTTACCTCATTCTCTTTCTCCCCTTCTTCCCCCTATTTCCACCCCTCCCCTTCCCCCTCCTTCCCCCCTCTCCTTCCCTTTCTGTCTCCTTCCTCTCCTTCTCTCCTCTCCTTCCCCCCTTCTCCTCCCCCCTCTCTCCTTGCCCCCCTCTCCTTCCCCCTTCTCTGTCTCCATTCTCCTTCCCCCCTTCCCTATCATCTCCCCCCTCTCTCCTTCGCTCCCTCTCTCCTTCCTCCCCTCTCCTTCCCCCTCTTACCCCCTCTTTTTCTCCTCTTCTTCCCCCTCCTTCCTCCCTCTCCTTTCTCCCCTATCTTCCCCCCTCCTTTCCCCCCTTACGCCCTTTTCTTTTGCCCGTTCTTCCCCCTCCTTTCTCCCTCTCCTTTCCCCCTCCTTCCCCCCTCTCCTTACCCCTTCTCCATTTCTCCTTCCCCCTCACCCCCTCCTGGCCCTGCTCCTTTCCCCCGTTACCCCATTATCTTTCTCCCCTTCTTCCCCGTATGTCCACCCTCTCCTTCGCCTCTCACCTTCCCCCCTTCTCCTTACTCCCTTCCTCCTCTCACCTTCTCCCCTTCTCCTTATCCCCCTTCCCCCTCTCCTCTCCCCTCTCCTTCCCCCTTCCCCCTCTCCTCTCCCCTCTCTTTCACCCCCTTCCCTCTCTCCTCTCCTTCCCCCTCTCCTCTTCCCTCTCCTTCCCCCACTTCTCCCCCACTCCTCCCCCTCTCCTTCCCCCTGTCCGCCCCTGTCTCTCTCTCCCTTTTCCCCTCTCCTCCCCTCTCCTTGCCCCCCTACTCCCCACTCTCCTCGCCCTCTCCTCCCCCCCTCCTTTCCCCCTCTTATCCCCTTCTCTCTCTCCCCTTCTTCCCCCTCCTTCCCCCCTCCTTTCCCCTCTTACCGCCTTCTCTTTCTCCCCTTCTTCCCCTACCCCTCCCCCTCTCCCTTCCCCCAATCCTTTCCCCCCTCTCCCTTCTCCCTCTCTCTTCCCCCTCTCCCTTCCTCCCAATCCTCTCCCCCTCCCTTCCCCCGACTTTCAAAAATTTTCCAAGGCTTTGGCATGAAAACTCAGCTCATCACCCGATATGTTTGTGTTTGGATGTTGCTGAGAGATTTTTTTTTATTAGATTACATTACAGTTTGGAAACAGGCCCTTCGGCCCAACAAGTCCACACCGACCCGCCGAAGCGTAACCCACCCATACCCCTACATTTACCCCTTACCTAACTCTATGGGCAATTTAGCATGGCCAATTCACCTGACCTGCACATCTTTGGATTGTGGGAGGAAACCGGAGCACCCGGAGGAAACCCACGCAGACACGGGGAGAACGTGCAAACTCCACACAGTCAATCGCCTGAGGCGGGAATTGAACCCGGGTCTCTGGCGCTGTGAGGCAGCAGTGCTAACCACTGTGCCACCGTGCCGCCCACCTCTCCCTTCACCCCTCCCTTCTCCCCCTGTCCCTTCTCCCCTTCTCAATTCCCCACCTCTCCTTTCCCCCCTCCCTTCCCCCTCCCATCTCCATCTCTCCCTTCTCCCCCACCCCTCCCTTCCCCCTCCCTGTGTCACTGAAAGAGGAAAACCTGGGATCTTGCTGTGCTATCTCTCTGTAATGATTTTCCTCCTTTGCCTTTCAACTAATGCTGTCTCTTTCCTCCCACAGGCCACTTGAAGATTCAAAGAGAGAAACTTTGGGATCAGGAGACCTTTGAACAAAAGCTTTCTCCACAGGGGACACGGTCCTGAGGCCTGAGGCCTGGTCGACAGGCTGCACCCCGTAGGGGCCCACAGTGAGTTGTGTGTTTATTTACCCCGAGGTTTGATCTCCTCTGGGGGACCCTGGGTTTTAGGGGCCTCTGGGTAACTGGTTCCTGTCAGATTGGGGCCCTGTTGTTTTCAACCCTAAACAGGGTTGAAGACTGGGGTTAAAATAACCGGGGCCTGGGATTTGACACAAACACATCAATCCCCAGTGAGAGTCTAACAGACAGGACTCCTCCAAAGAAGGAATTAAAACCTTAAATGAGAAACTCTTTTTTTTATTTCAAAAATATACTTTATTCATAAAATAATTTGATGGTCTGTACAGTTGGTCATGCCATACTTATGTAAACATTTACATACAGAGATCAGAATTTATCATTTTTTCACAGGTCTGTACATTTTTCCATCATATGCCCATATCATTAGCTGAGGTGTCAGCAGAGACCAAATGACTGCATGGGCCCCTGTTCTTCTTTAGGCAGGCAGACTTTACACAGTGGTCTTTCCCCACCGCGCCTTGGCGGCAGCTGCCCCAAGCTTCAGTGCGTCCCTCAACACGTAGTCCTGGACCTTGGAATGTGCCAGTCTGCAACACTCAGTCGGGGTCAACTCCTTCAGCTGGAAGATCAACAGGTTTCGGACCGCCCAGAGAGCGTCCTTCACCGAGTTGATGATCCTCCAGGCATAGTTGATGTTCGTCTCGGTGTGCGTCCCGGGGAACAGGCCGTAGAGCACGGAGTCCCGCGTCACGGCGCTGCTCGGGACGAACCTCGACGAACACCACTGCATTCCTCTCCAGACTTCCTCTGCATAGGCACATTCCAGAAGGAGGTGTGTGACAGTCTCGTCCCCCCCGCAGCCGCTTCGAGGGCAGTGTGCGGTGCGGCAGAGAGTCCGGGCGTGCATAAAGGATCTCACAGGCAGAGCCCTTCTCACCACCAGCCAAGCCATATCTTGGTTCTTGTTGGAAAGTTCTGGCGATGAAGCATTCTGCAAAATGGCTTTGACAGTCTGCTCAGGGAACCGCTCGATAGGATCCACCCTCTCCTTTTCCCGAAGGGTCTCAAGGACACTATGTGCTGACCACTTCCTGATGGACTTGTGGTCAAAGGTGTTTTTCTTCATAAACGTCTCCACGAAGGACAGGTGATACAGAACGGTCCAACTACTCGGAGCGTTTCGCGGCAGCGAGACCAGGCCCATCCTTCGCAACACCAGGGACAGGTAGAACCTCAGTACGTAGTGACACTTGGTGTTTGCGTACCGGGGATCCACGCTCAGCTTGATGCAGCCACACACAAAGGTGGCCATCAGAGTGAGGGTGGCATTGGGTGTATTTTTTCCCCCGTTGCCCAGATCTTTATACAGCGAGTCCCTTTGGACCCGGTCCATCTTTGACCTCCATATAAACTGGAAGATGGCCCTGGTGACTGCAGTGGCACAGGTTCTGGGAATAGGCCAGACCTGTGCCACGTATAACAGCAATGACAGTGCCTCACACCTGATGACCAGGTTTTTTCCCGCGATGGAGAGCACCGTAGCTTCCATCTGCCCAGTTTCTGCCTCACTTTGCTGATACGCTCCTCCCAAGACTTGGTGCACGCCCCAGCCCCTCTGAACCAAATACCCAGCACCTTCAGGTGGTCGGTCCTGACGGTGAAGGGGATCGAGGATTGGTCGGCCCAGTTCCCGAAGAGCATGGCCTCGCTCTTGCCTCGGTTTACCTTGGCCCCCGAGGCCCGTTCGAACTGGTCACATATGCACATGAGTCTGCGCACGGACAGTGGAACCGAGCAGAAAATGGCGACGTCATCCATGTACAGGGAGGCCTTAACCTGCAGGCCCCCGCTGCCAGGAATAGTCACCCCTCTCAGGCTCGCATCCTTCCTGATGGATTCGGCAAATGGCTCTATGCAGCACACAAACAAGGCAGGGGGGAGAGGGCAGCCCTGCCTGACTCCAGATCTGACTGGGAAGCTATCTGATTCCCACCCATTGATTGAGACTGCACTGACAATGTTGGTGTAGAGCAGTCTGATCCAATTGCAGATTCCCTCCCCAAAGCCCATTTTGGAGAGAACATCTCTCATATACCTGTGCGATATCCTGTCAAAGGCTTTCTCCTGGTCCAGGCAGGTGTCCAACCCTCTGTCCTGCACGTAGGCAATCGTATCCCTGAGGAGTGCGAGACTCTCAGCGATCTTCCTGCCCGGCACAGCACAGGTTTGGTCAGGGTGAATCACCGACCCCAGAGCAGACCTGACCCAGTTGGCAATTATCTTTGACAGAATTTTGTAATCTGCATTCAACAGCGAGATTGGTCTCCAATTTTTGAGTTCCTCCCTCTCCCCCTTCCACTTGTAGACGAGGGTAATGATGCCTTTCCTCATGGATTCACTCATGGTACCTGCCAGAAGCATACTGACATACACCTCCAGCAGGTCCTGGCCAATCAAGTCCCACAGAGCGGAATAGAGCTCGACCAGTAAGCCGTCGCTTCCGGGAGTTTTATTCTTTTCGAAGGACTCGAGGGCCTTGGTCAGCTCGTCCAGAGATAGCGGCTGGTCCAGCCTCTCACGTGTTCTGTCGTCTAAGACATCCGTGATAGATGACAGGAATGACTGGGAGGCCGCGCTGTCGGTCGGCTTCGCTTCATACAGACTGGCATAGAAGGATTTGCTGATCCTCATGACGTCAGCCTGAGATGACGTTAGCGAGCCATCTTCTTCCTTCAGGCTGCTGAGCACAGAGCTCTCTTTGTGCACCTTCTGGAAGAAGAAACATGAGCCATCCGAGGAGCAGTAAAATCGACGTTTCAGGCAAAAGCCCTTCATCAGGAATAAAGGCAGAGAGCCTGAAGGGAGGAGAGATAAGCTAGAGGAGGGTGGGGGAGGGGAGAAAGTAGCATAGAGTACAATAGGTGAGTGGGGGAGGGGATGAAGGTGATAGGTCAGGGAGGAGGGTCGAGTGGATAGGTGGAAAAGAAGATAGGGGGAGAAGAAGATAGGCAGGTAGGACAAGTCAGGACAAGTCATGGGGACAGTGCTGAGCTGGAAGTTTGGAACTAGGGTGAGGTGGGGGAAGGGGAAATGAGCACACTGTTGAAGTCCACATTGATGCCCTGGGGTTGAAGTGTTCCGAGGTGGAAGATGAGGCGTTCTTCCTCCAGGCATCTGGTGGCCTCCTTCACCGCCGCTCCCTCACCACCAGACGCCTTGGAGGAAGAACACCTCATCTTCCACCTCAGAACACTTCAACCCCAGGGCATCAATGTGGACTTCAACAGTTTCCTCATTTCCCCTTTCCCCACCTCACCCTAGTTCAAACTTCCAGCTCAGCACTGTCCCCATGATTTGTCCGGACTTGTCCTACCCGCCTATCTCCTTTTTCACCTATCCACTCCACCCTCTCCTCCCTGACCTATCACCTTCATCCCCTTCCCCACTGACCTATTGTACTCTATGCTACTTTCTTCCCACCCCTACCCTCCTTTAGCTTATCTCTCCACTCTTCAGGCTCTCTGCCTTTATTCCTGATGAAGGGCTTTTGCCCGAAACGTTGATTTTGCCTGTCCTCGGATTTTGCCTGTCCTCAGATGCTGCCTGAACTGCTGTGCTCTTCCAGCACCACTAATCCAGAATCTGGTTTCCAGCATCTGCAGTCATTGTTTTTACCTTCAGGCTCCCAGTCCCTGTCGATATTCTAGAGAACAGCTGTCCCTGTCTATAATACAGAGAATGAGCAGTCCCTGTCTACATTACAGAGAATAGCATCCCCTGTCTATAGTACATAGAACATCAGTCCCTGTCTATAATACAGAGAGTAGTAGTCCCTGTCTATAATACAGAGAACAGCAGTCCCTGTCTATAATACAGGGAACAGCAGTCCCTGTCTATAATACAGAGAACAGCAGTCCCTGTCTGTGATACAGGAAACAGCAGTCCCTGTCTTTGACACAGGGAACAGCACGGCTTGTCTGTAGTATAGAGAACAGCAATCTCTGTCTATATTCTAGTGAACAGCATACCCTGTCTATATTACAGAGAATAGCATACCCTGTCTATATTCTAGTGAATAGCATACCCTGTCTATATTACAGAGAACAGCAGTCCCTGTCTATATTCTAGAGAACAGCAGTCCCTGTCTGTGATACAGAGAACAGCAGTACCTGTCAGTGATACAGGGAACAGCATGGCTTGTCTGTAGTATAGAGAACAGCATTTTCTGTCGATATTCTAGTGAATAGCATAGCCTGTCTATATTACAGAGAACAGCAGTCCCTGTCTATAATACAGAGAATGAGCAGTCCCTGTCTATATTCCAGTGAATAGCATTTCCTGTCGATATTCTAGTGAATAGCATAGCCTGTCTATATTACAGAGAACAGCAGTCCCTGTCTATATTCTAGAGAACAGCAGTCCCTGTCTGTGATACAGAGAACAGCAGTCCCTGCCTATAATACAGAGAATGAGCAGTCCCTGTCTACATTACAGAGAACAGCAGTCCCTGCCTATAATACAGAGAATGAGCAGTCCCTGTCTACATTACAGAGAACAGCAGTCCCTGTCTATGATACAGAGTAAAAACAATGACTGCAGATGCTGGAAACCAGATTCTGGATTAGTGGTGCTGGAAGAGCACAGCAGTTCAGACAGCATCCAAGGAGCAACGAAATCGACGTTTTGGGCAAAAGCCCATCATCAGGAATAAAGGCAGACAGCCTGAAGCGTGGAGAGATAAGCTAGAGGAGGGTGGGGGTGGGGAGAAAGTAGCATAGAGTATAATAGGTGAGTGGGGGAGGGGATGAAGGTGATAGGTCAGGGAGGAGGGGGTGGAGTGGATAGGTGGAAAAGGAGATAGGCAGGTAGGACAAGTCTGGACAAGTCATGGGGACAGTGCTGAGCTGGAAGTTTGAACTAGGGTGAGGTGGGGGAAGGGGAAATGAGGAAACTGTTGAAGTCCACATTGATGCCCTGGGGTTGAAGTGTTCCGAGGCGGAAGATGAGGCGTTCTTCCTCCAGGCGTCTGGTGGTGAGGAAGCAGCGGTGAAGGAGGCCCAGGACCTCCATGTCCTCGGCAGAGTGGGAGGGGGAGTTGAAATGTTGGGCCACGGGGCGGTGTGTTTGATTGGTGTGGGTGTCCCAGAGATGTTCCCTAAAGCACTCTGCTAGGAGGCGCCCAGTCTCCCCAATGTAGAGGAGACTGCATCGGGAGCAACGGATACAATCAATGATATTAGTGGATGTGCAGGTAAAACTTTGATGGATGTGGAAAGCTCCTTTAGGGCCTTGGATAGAGGTGAGGGAGGAGGTGTGGGCACAGGTCTTACAGTTCCTGCGGTGGCAGGGGAAGGTGCCAGGATGGGAGGGTGGATTGTAGGGGGGCGTGGACCTGACCAGGTAGTCACGGAGGGAACGGTCTTTGCGGAAGGCGGAGAGGGGTGGGGAGGGAAATATATCCCTGGCGGTGGGGTCTGTTTGGAGGTGGTGGAAATGTCGGCGGATGATTTGGTTTATGCGAAGGTTGGTAGGGTGGAAAGTGAGCACCAGGGGCGTTCTGCCCTTGTTACAGTTGGAGGGGTTGGGTCTGAGGGCGGAGGTGCGGGATGTGGACGAGATGCGTTGGAGGGCATCTTTAACCATGTGGGAAGGGAAATTGTGGTCTCTAAAGAAGGAGGCCATCTGGTGTGTTCTGTGGTGGAACTGGTCCTCCTGGGAGCAGACACGGCAGAGCCAGAGGAATTGGGAATACAGGATGGCATTTTCGCAAGAGATAGGGTGGGAAGAGGTGTAACTCAGGTAGCTGTGGGAGTCGGTGGGTTTGTAAAAAATGTCAGTGTCAAGTCGATTGTCATTAATGGAGATGGAGAGGTCCAGGAAGGGGAGGGAGGTGTCAGAGATGGTCCAGGTAAATTTAAGGTCAGGGTGGAATGTGTTGGTGAAGTTGATGAATTGCTCAACCTCCTCACGAGAACACGAGGTGGCGCCAATGCAGTCATCAATGTAGCGGAGGAAGAGGTGGGGAGTGGTGCCGGTGTAATTATGGAAGATCAACTGTTCTACGTAGCCAACAAAGAGACAGGCATACGTGTGCCCATGGCTACCATGATACAGGGAACAGCAGTCCCTCTCTATGATACAGGGAACAGCAGTCCCTGTCTATGATACAGGGAACAGCAGTCCCTGCCTATGATACAGGGAACAGCAGTCCCTCTCTATGATACAGGGAACAGCAGTCCCTGCCTATGATACAGGGAACAGCAGTCCCTCTCTATGATACAGGGAACAGCAGTACCTCTCTATGATACAGGGAACAGCAGTCCCTGCCTATGATACAGGGAACAGCAGTCCCTCTCTATAATCCAGGGAACAGCAGTACCTCTCTATAATCCAGGGAACAGCAGTACCTCTCTATGATACAGGGAACAGCAGCCCCTGTCTATAATACAGAGAACGAGGATTCCCTGTCTATAATACACAGAACAGCAGTCCCTGTCTATGATACAGAGAACAGCAGTCCCTATCTATAATGCAGGGAACATCAGTCCCTGTCTATAATACAGAGAATAGAAGTCCCTGTCTATAATACACAGAACAGCAGTCCCTGTCTATAATACAGAGAATAGAAGTCCCTGTCTATAATACAGGGAACAGCAGTCCCTGTCTATAATACAGGGAACAGGAGTCCCTGTCTATAATACAGGGAACAGCAGTCCCTGTCTATAATACACAGAACAGCAGTCCCTGTCTATGATACAGAGAACAGCAGTCCCTATCTATAATGCAGGGAACAGCAGTCCCTGTCTAGAATACAGAGAACAGCAGTCCCTATCTATAATACAGGGAACAGCAGTCCCTGTCTATAATACAGGGAACAGCAGTCCCTGCCTGTGATACAGGGAACAGCAGTCCCTGCCTATGATACAGGAACAGCAGTCCCTGCCTATGATACAGGGAACAGCAGTCCCTGCCTATGATACAGGGAACAGCAGTCCCTGCCTATGATACAGGAACAGCAGTCCCTGTCTATAATACAGGGAACAGCAGTCCCTGCCTGTGATACAGGGAACAGCAGTCCCTGCCTATGATACAGGAACAGCAGTCCCTGTCTATAATACAGGGAACAGCAGTCCCTGCCTATGATACAGGGAACAGCAGTCCCTGCCTATGATACAGGGAACAGCAGTCCCTGCCTATAATACAGGGAACAGCAGTACCTCTCTATAATACAGGGAACAGCAGCCCCTGTCTATAATACAGGGAACAGCAGCCCCTGTCTATAATACAGGGAACAGCAGTCCCTGCCTATGATACAGGGAACAGCAGTCCCTATCTATAATACAGGGAACAGCAGTCCCTGTCTATAATACAGGGAACAGCAGTCCCTGCCTGTGATACAGGGAACAGCAGTCCCTGCCTATGATACAGGAACAGCAGTCCCTGCCTATGATACAGGGAACAGCAGTCCCTGCCTATGATACAGGGAACAGCAGTCCCTGCCTATGATACAGGGAACAGCAGTCCCTGCCTATGATACAGGGAACAGCAGTCCCTGCCTGTGATACAGGGAACAGCAGTCCCTGCCTATGATACAGGAACAGCAGTCCCTGCCTATGATACAGGGAACAGCAGTCCCTGCCTATGATACAGGGAACAGCAGTCCCTGCCTATGATACAGGGAACAGCAGTCCCTGCCTATGATACAGGGAACAGCAGTCCCTGCCTATGATACAGGAACAGCAGTCCCTGCCTATGATACAGGGAACAGCAGTCCCTGCCTATAATACAGGGAACAGCAGTACCTCTCTATAATACAGGGAACAGCAGCCCCTGTCTATAATACAGGGAACAGCAGTCCCTGCCTATGATACAGGGAACAGCAGTCCCTGTCTATAATACAGGGAACAGCAGTCCCTGTCTATAATACAGGGAACAGCAGCCCCTGTCTATAATACAGGGAACAGCAGTCCCTGTCGATAATACAGAGAACAGCAGTCCCTGTCTATGATACAGGGAACAGCAGTACCTCTCTATAATACAGAGAACAGCAGTCCCTGTCGATAATACAGAGAACAGCAGTCCCTGCCTATGATACAGGGAACAGCAGTACCTCTCTATTATACAGGGAACAGCAGCCCCTGTCTATAATACAGGGAACAGCAGTCCCTGTCGATAATACAGAGAACAGCAGTCCCTGTCTATAATACAGGGAACAGCAGCCCCTGTCTATAATACAGAGAACAGCAGTCCCTGTCGATAATACAGAGAACAGCAGTCCCTGCCTATGATACAGGGAACAGCAGTCCCTGTCTATAATACAGGGAACAGCAGCCCCTGTCTATAATACAGGGAACAGCAGTCCCTGTCGATAATACAGAGAACAGCAGTCCCTGTCTATAATACAGGGAACAGCAGCCCCTGTCTATAATACAGAGAACAGCAGTCCGTGTCTATAATACAGGGAACACCAGTCCCTGTCTATAATACAGGGAACAGCAGTCCCTGTCGATAATACAGAGAACAGCAGTCCCTGTCTATAATACAGGGAACAGCAGTCCCTGTCTATAATACAGAGAACAGCAGTCCCTGTCTATAATACAGAGAACAGCAGTCCGTGTCTATAATACAGGGAACACCAGTCCCTGTCTATAATACAGGGAACACCAGTCCCTGTCTATAATACAGGGAACAGCAGTCCCTGTCTATAATACAGGGAACACCAGTCCCTGTCTATAATACAGGGAACACCAGTCCCTGTCTATAATACAGGGAACACCAGTCCCTGTCTATAATACAGGGAACAGCAGTCCCTGTCTATAATACAGAGAACACCAGTCCCTGTCTATGATACAGGGAACAGCAGTCCCTGTCTATAATACAGAGAACAGCAGTCCCTGTCTATAATACAGAGAACAGCAGTCCCTGTCTATAATACAGGAAACAGCAGCCCCTGTCTATAATACAGGGAACAGCAGTCCCTGTCTATAATACAGGGAACACCAGTCCCTGTCTATAATACAGGGAACACCAGTCCCTGTCTATAATACAGGGAACAGCAGCCCCTGTCTATAATACAGGGAACAGCAGCCCCTGTCTATAATACAGAGAACAGCAGTCCCTGTCTATAATAAAAGGGAACAGCAGTCCCTGTCTATAATACAGGGAACAGCAGTCCATGTGTATAATACAGGGAACAGCAGTACCTCTCTATAATACAGGGAACAGCAGCCCCTGCCTATGATACAGAGAACAGCAGTCCCTGTCTATAATACAGGGAACAGCAGTCCCTGTCTATAATACAGGGAACAGCAGCCCCTGCCTATGATACAGGGAACAGCAGTCCCTCTCTATGATACAGAGAACAGCAGTCCCTATCTATGATACAGGGAACAGCAGTCCCTGTCTATAATACAGGGAACAGCAGTCCCTGTGTATAATACAGGGAACAGCAGTACCTCTCTATAATACAGGGAACAGCAGCCCCTGCCTATGATACAGGGAACAGCAGTCCCTCTCTATGATACAGGGAACAGCAGTCCCTCTCTATAATACAGAGAACAGCAGTCCCTGTCTATAATACAGGGAACAGCAGTCCCTCTCTATAATACAGGGAACAGCAGTACCTCTCTATAATACAGGGAACAGCAGTACCTCTCTATAATACAGGGAACAGCAGTACCTCTCTATAATACAGAGAACAGCAGTCCCTGTCTATAATACAGAGAACAGTCCCTGTCTATAGTACAGAGAACAGCAGTACCTCTCTATAATACAGGGAACAGCAGTACCTCTCTATAATACAGGGAACAGCAGCCCCTGTCTATAATACAGGGAACAGCAGTCCCTGTCTATAATACAGGGAACAGCAGTCCCTGTCTATAATACAGGGAACAGCAGTCCCTGTGTATAATACAGGGAACAGCAGTACCTCTCTATAATACAGGGAACAGCAGCCCCTGCCTATGATACAGGGAACAGCAGTCCCTCTCTATGATACAGAGAACAGCAGTCCCTCTCTATAATACAGGGAACAGCAGTCCCTCTCTATAATACAGGGAACAGCAGTACCTCTCTATAATACAGGGAACAGCAGTACCTCTCTATAATACAGGGAACAGCAGTACCTCTCTATAATACAGAGAACAGCAGTCCCTGTCTATAATACAGAGAACAGTCCCTGTCTATAATACAGGGAACAGCAGTACCTCTCTATAATACAGGGAACAGCAGCCTCTGTCTATAATACAGGGAACAGCAGTACCTCTCTATAATACAGGGAACAGCAGTACCTCTCTATAATACAGGGAACAGCAGTACCTCTCTATAATACAGAGAACAGCAGTCCCTGTCTATAATACAGAGAACAGTCCCTGTCTATAATACAGGGAACAGCAGTACCTCTCTATAATACAGAGAACAGCAGTACCTCTCTATAATACAGAGAACAGCAGTCCCTGTCTATAATACAGAGAACAGTCCCTGTCTATAATACAGGGAACAGCAGTACCTCTCTATAATACAGGGAACAGCAGCCCCTGTCTATGATACAGGGAACAGCAGTCCCTGTCTATAATACAGGGAACAGCAGCCCCTGTCTATAATACAGAGAACGAGGAGTCCCTGTATATCTAGTAGCAAACAACAGTCCCTGCTTGTATTATGGAGAACAGCTGCCTGAGTGTAGATTTTAGAGAAAAGCCATCCTTATTTTTATTGCAATTGTACTAACCTCCACCACTTCCTCTGCCAGCTCATTCCATACAAGTACCTCTGTGTAAAAAGTTTGCCCCTTAGGTCCCTCTTATATATTTCCCCTCTCACCCTAAACCTATGCCCTCTACTTCTGGACTCCCCCACCCCAGGGAAAAGACTTTGTCTATTTACCCTATCCAGTTGTGGAATCCCCCACCCCAGGGAAAAGACCTTGTCTATTTATCCAATCCATGCCCCTCATAATTTTGTAAAACTCTACAAGGTCACCCCGCAGCCTCCGACGCTCCAGGGTAAACAGCCCCAGCCTGTTCAACCTCTCCTTATAGCTCAAATCCTCTAACCCTGGCAACATCCTTGTAAATCTTTTCTGAACCCTTTCAAGTTTCACATCTTTCCGATAGGAAGGAGACCAGAATTGCACGCAATATTTCAACAGTGGTCTGACCAAAGTCCTGTTCAGCCGCAATTTGACCTCCCAACTCCTGTAGTCAATACTCTGACCAATAAAGGAAAGCATACCAAATTCCTTCTTCACTATCCTATCTACCTGCGACTTCACTTTCAAGGAGCTATGAACCTGCACTCCAAGGTCTCATCGTTCAGCAACACTCCCCAGGACCTTATTATTAAGTGAATAAGTCCTGCTAAGATTTGCTTTCCCAAAATCCAGCACCTCGCATTTATCTGAATTAAACTCCATCTGCCACTTCTCAGCCCATTGGCCCATCTGATCAAGATCCTGTTGTAATCTGAGGTAACCTACTTTGCTGTCCACTACATCTCCAATTTTGGTGTCATCTGCAAACTTACTAACTACACGTCTTATGCTCACATCCAAATCATTTATATAAATGATGAAAAGTAGTGTACCCAGCACCGATCCTTGTGGCACTCCACTGGTCACAGGCCTCCAGTCTGAAAAACAACCCTCCACCACCACTCCGTGTCTTCTACCTTTGAGCCAGTTCTGTATCCAAATGGCTACTTCTCCCTGTCTTCCATGAGATCTAACCTTGCTAATCAGTCTCCCATGGGGAATCTTGTCGAACGTCTTACTGAAGTCCATATAGATCACATCTACCACTCTGCTCTTATCAGTCCTCTTTGTTACTTAGAACATAGAACATAGAAGAATACAGCGCAGTACAGGCCCTTTGGCCCTCGATGTTGCACCGATCCAAGCCCACCTAACCTACACCAGCCCACTATCCTCCATATGCCTATCCAATGCCCGCTTAAATGACCATAAAGAGGGAGAGTCCACCACTGCTACTGGCAGGGCATTCCATGAACTCACGACTCGCTGAGTAAAGAACCTACCCCTAACATCTGTCCTATACCTACCACCCCTTAATTTAAAGCTATGCCCCCTCATAATAGCTGACTCCATACGTGGAAAAAGGTTCTCACGGTCAACCCTATCTAAACCCCTAATCATCTTGTACACCTCTATCAAGTCACCCCTAAACCTTCTTTTCTCCAATGAAAACAACCCCAAGTGCCTCAGCCTTTCCTCATACGATCTTCCTACCATACCAGGCAACATCCTGGTAAACCTCCTCTGCACCCGTTC